>NC_089588.1:139269550-139485835 GCF_019320115.1 Miscanthus floridulus
TTGGTAGTGTGGACCTATTTATTTGGTATGAATGTATGGAACTCAAGTTGGATTCCTTTCAATCCGAGAGTACTAACATTGTGCTTTCCTTATGTTTTCTAAGTGCGTAGTTTGGATTTCTTTCAACGTAAATTTGTATGCCTTTTTATTCACCATCGAACTTAAGTTGGCTTCCTTTCAATCTGAGTACACGAATTGTGCTTTTTTTAGTTTTCTAAGTGCGCAGTTTTGCTTGTTTCAATGCCCAACATTAAGATTGTGTGCCTTAGTGTTCATCACCGTATCATACGAAGGTCTCCAGGTGGTAACAGGACTTAGCCATCGCCGCTTAGTTGCAAAATTTCCAATCCCACGTTTGAACCCACCCGCGCGGATTGATGAAAGTTTGGTTCCCGCGTGGCGTAAAAGTTACATAGAGAGCAAGCAACCCCTGCCCCAACATCCTACACCCCCCTAACCCCACCCCCCCTCACCGCCGCCGCCCTCCCTCCCCCCACACACATAACTTTTCTTGTCCTCATTGCTGCTGTTCATCATTAGCTCTTTCTCCGCGCCGGTGCACATCGCCGGCTTTCCCACACAGATCCACTAGCGAACGAGCTGTTGCTGTCACCGGCATTCGCACTCGTGCTCACTACCACCAGATCCAAAGGCAAGTGTAATAAGGCCTTACTTGCATCACCGTCCCTTCTCCTCGAAACTCATCTCCTTAGTAATGTTTATTGATGCAATTCCACGGTAGGGCACCCTCATCTCTTCAGCTGGTGGTGTCCTTCCAGATGATGTAGACCCCCAACATGAGGAACGCAGTGGATAGCCTCTCAGACGATGTGCTTGCCGACATCTTCCGCTACCTCCCTGCCTAGTCCTTGTGCTGCTGCAAGTGTGTCTGTCGCTCCTATAAGCACATCATCTCCGACTCCTATTAACATAGGCAACTTTCATAGACTATCGTCGGCTTCTATGGCAACTGGTGGAAGGGCAATCGCCACTTCACTAGCATCACCAGTGAATGGCCTTCCTTGTCCTTCTTGTCCTCCCCCCTTCAAAAAGTCCTAGTCTCAGATTGTTGCAGCGGCCTCGTCCTTTGTTTGTGTTGTGGGCCTGGTAGATTACGTCACTATGTTGTCTGCAATCCAGTGACCCACAAATGGCATGTACTACCACGTAGCATCCGTTCTATTGGTTAGGCTCGCTTAGGTTTTGAACCAATGTCCTCACACTTCCATGTGATTGAATTTGTTGTGGTCGAGGGTGCGTGCGTAGGTGTGAAGATCTACTCATCTAAAACTACAGTATGAATCTTTAAGGAATCTGAATGGGGCGAGGATATTATTCTACGTTCAAAATCGAGAAGTGTTTTTCTTAATGGTTTTATACACATGCTTGAGTACTCTGCGATAGTTACTGTGGATATGTAGGGAAATAAATGGAGGACAATTCGTAAACCAGATGGTACTCAAATGTCCATCCATCAAGCTCAGGGTCACCTGTGTGTGCTCTGTTGATTTTCACTATATGTCCTGTCTTTTAGTGTGGATACTTGAAGACTATGGTACTGATAACTGGAGATTGAAGCATGTTGTGGACACGGAGGAACTGTTTGGACACATGAATATTAAACTTGGTTCTGAGCTTTGTGATGAGGAGTACATAGTGATTACAGTTCACCCAGAATGGAATTTCGTTTTTCTTGTTGGGAAGGATAGATCATTGATTGCATATGACATGGACCGCAGAAAGGTTCATGCCATCCATGCCCATGTCTTCCGCTTTTATAGATCAAGCGGGCGTTTCCATATGAATAGACCTTACTATCTTCGTTATGTTCCCTTTTTCATGGGGTCATTAGCAGAGCAGTAATGATGCCATTCCTGCATTTCGTCGTCATGACAATCTTTGTTCAGGTAGGGAGTTATTTTCATTCTATGTATGTATATGCCAATTTTTTCTTGTTAACTAAAGCAATGGTATGTTCAATATTATTAATTCTGCAGCTTTGCTCAGGTTGTAGATCAGAGATAAATAAGAGGAGTTCCATGGTGCATTGGCTACCAATCCCAAGGATGCACAAACTATATTCATTTTGCCTTTCAAGCAGGAGTGCCACATAGAAAGACCACAACTATGTCATTTCATTATGTAAGTCTCTATAGATCAGTACCTTTAGTATGCTCTATGTGCCGCTTGCGTTAGGACATCAGTTGAGAAAAATGTTATGGTAGCGTCCATTGTTATTGTAAAAAATACTATTGTTTGTGATCATGATTTATGGATATAATGATTATATATCTGTATGCTTTGTGTTCATGAAGCTATTAAGGGCCCAGCTAAATTAGTATCTATTGTGAAACCAAATGAAATTCTGTCACCGTCAGATGTGAGCGTCGTTCATTGTTTTGTTATCACCACCATCGTTATACATATGATGCGGCAGGGCTCAAAAGCATATCACCGCCGAATCATTTAGTAACCCGACACCGACTAAACAATCATCAAAGGCGGATCGTGGTGCAAGGCGACGGTGACCAAGACCTTTGTATTGACGGTTCATATGCTGAAGCGACGGTGTTGTTAACCTGTACACAGACGTCTTGGCCGTCGAAGCGACAGCGAACCCGCACCGCTGACAGTCAGGTCGAAGTACAAGGCGACGGTGCTGGTGACGACTACACAGGCGGTTGATGTGCCCACACGACTGTTTTGATAGCCTCAACCCAGGCGAATCATTTCCGATGCGGCGGTGTTAGTGCATACCAACACAGCCGGGTCGTGCTCCAATGCAACGGAAGTAAGAACCTAATCACGGACGGCTCATAAGCCAATACGGCGGTGTAGTGTACATCCCAGTTGGTCTGAGATAGCGATGGTGATGGCTACAAGTATCACTGCCGACAGCTTACTGCCGTGGCCGAAATTGCACTGCGATGGGGGTTACGACGCGGCTGTGAAAGGTGCGAGTATAGTAGTGTCGTGAGAATTAATGTGGTGCCTCCGTTGTAGCCCTAATTATTAATAGTAAGATGCAGCCGGCGCTGAAGACAGCCAAGGTGATTGGGTACCGAGCCAACGGTTTCTTCCGTGAGTACATCATGTCACGGCCTGTGGAAGAGACAATTTTCTTTCCAGTGGAAGTCTCTGCACTAGAGAACCAGCAGGGGCATGGTCATGGCTGCTTAACCACAGAAGGCATAGGACAACACAGGCATCGGGAGCACCTGGGATTACGACCAGATCCTGTTCCAGAGTTTGGACTTCTCACGGCTACGGTCTTTGACAGTGTTTGATAAGTCGTTTTGGTCATACTACGTGTCCGACAGGATGAGGGTGCTTCGGGTGCTGAATCTGGAAATGCCCAGGCAGTAGGCGATGATGACTTCGAGGAGACCAGGAAGCTGCCATCTCGTCTCAAGTTCCTCTCCCTGAGAGGACAGAGGGGTATCTGGAAGCTGCCAGACTCCGTTGGTGACCTGGTGCAGCTACAAACTCTCGATATCAGCGACACCTCCGTCGTCACGCTGCCACCATTCATCACCGAAGCTAATGAAGCTGCAGTACATTTGTGCAGGTAACACCGTTGCATGGACGGATGATCCGGCAGAAGGATCGACGCCATCAAGTAGCAGGTCGCCTGGTCTGGTGTTTTGCTTGCACAAGTTCCTCAGACGTGAACATTAAGAGACTGGAAGCCTTGCAAACCCTGGCCGCTGTCCATGTAAATACCGCAGACGGGGAGGCCATTCTGGGTGAGATCGTTTCCCTTCCCCAGTTGAAGAAACTCCAAGTCTGGCATCAGTGGCAAACACGGTTAACGGTTGCTTTCCTTTTTAGACAGCAAGACTCATTTGGAATCCTTGTCACTAAAGTTCGAGAGGAACAACCATTTCGTTCATTGGGAACACATCGGCTTTCCGACAAGCCTACGGAGCCCAAAGATGTCCGGCCGTGTAGAGCAGCTGCCATGGCCCATCAAGTATTGTGACGATCTCGTGAAGCTGACTATAGAGATGACTACACTATTCACACCAGATGTCATAATGGACCTCGGGCGCATACCAAATCAACGGACTCTACGCCTTCGTTCCAACAAGGATCAAGATGGTGAGCTCCAATTCACGTATAAAACGCTCAAATCCCCGTATGAAGAGATTTTCAAGAAACTCCAGGTCCACGAGATTGCTTGCAAATCCAAGTTGCATCTAAGGTTTGAAGACGAGGGAGCGATGGAGAAGCTTGAGCATCTGAAGCTCCACTGCCTTGAAGGGTCAGACATGTAGTCTTCTGGGCTTGAGCAGCCGGTTTCCCTCAAACAAGTATGGCTTCTGGGTTCCTTCAACGACGCATTCAAGGAAACAGTCCAGCAGCAGCTTGCCAAGCACCCCAAGAAACCTGCTCTGAAGCTGGAGGTCGTCCGGCCACGTCGTTCATCTGAGGCGTCGAGATCGTCGTGATTACGCTTGCCGTCATAACTTGCTGTTCCTGCACCGCACCGCACATACTGCTGGTGCCGTTGGTTCCCCTTAATCTTTCTTTCTTTTTTGTTTTAATAATTATTCTTTTGTCCTTATAATCGTCTACAAGTGAGCACCGGTTGTTATGTTTATGTACATATACGTGTATAATAAATGCTCTCGCGCTGTTGAATTTGGATGCCTATATTCAGATGGGATTGTAATATTCTGTTCTCTTACCCAATTATTACTAGGTGCATTGCTGTGTGTCTGTATATGGCGGAAAAGGCCTGTAAGTAGATTATTACTATATTACAGTTGTCACGTTATTTGTCAGCCTGGGACGTGATGTTTCTTCGCTAACTACAAACAAAATAGGTACCGGTCGCATCGTATTTACGTGGTTTCAGCTAGCACCTGGAAATAAAATCAATTTATCAACCTCTCTGTGGATGTTGCTTAACAATTAATCCAAATTTTGACACTGCTAATCCAGAAGGATTGAAGCCAAACTATGCCATGCTTCCTCATGAACAGGAAAATAAACTAAGGCTTCAGCCATGTTAAGCACAATGTCCAGAGCTGCACGCAGCACCTTAGCTTGCACCTGTAATGGTATTTTTCAGCTCTTTTTTTGTTTAAAAAGATAGATGTGAATAACAGGAACCTCGCTTAAATTTTGCTGTCCTCTGTCTTGTTGCGTCCCATGCCAGCTGAGGCTGAAGCAAAGGAAGGCAGATGCCTATATGGTCCATAGATAAAGCCACTATCACCAGGACCAAACAATAGGGCTGGGAGCTGTTTGTTTGCCCGTCTATTCATGTTGAAATTGGAATATCCGATGGGCCAGGCCGACACGCTTCCTGTATAAGTAGCCAAAAAGATGCAGTCAGGCCATCGGGGTAACACAATTTACATTTTTGTTCCTCTCGCGCGCAATTGTGACGAAGCAGCAATGAGCCAAACGATCACTACCTCCCAAAAGATCAGCCCTGCAACTAATCTTGTGATCCTTTGGCTTTCGTTTCTTAAAGCACACAGACACATCACAAAAGTAGGGTTGAGTGGAAGTGTCATTGGCTTGCAAGACAACACCTTCTCTCGTGGCCCACCTCCAATTCCACCATCCCTATGCACTCATAGAGGACAAGGAGTTCAACTTCCGTGGCCTTCACACACTACGTCAGAATTGGACATCACTGCCGGCCTTATCACTACAAGATTTTGAGGAACCGGCAATGATGTACCTTCACTACCGGTTTTGAGCTTGAAAATGATAAAATGATTGGGGCTGGGCTAAAACCGGTAGTGAAGGACCACATAACTGCCTGTTTGTGGCTTGCACTAGCAGTGAGTTGGCGGCTACTTATCACTGCCGGTTCTAGCCAAGACCCGATAGTGATTTGGAGTTATCACTGTCGGTTCTGGCCAAGAACCGACGATGATAAAATTGGCAGTACAAAAAGCTGGCGATGTCCTCTCCTTCCTCCTCTCTTCCATCCCGAGCACAGAGGCGCACGTTTGGGCCGCTCCCTGCAATGTTGTGGCTGCTCTTCACCGTGAAGCTAGCTCTTGGATTTGAAAGAATGGCTAGATCTTCTTGCTTTAAGGTTAGTAACAAGCATTCACTCCTTTGATTTTGTTGTTTAATTAGCGTTGTTTTGATGGCTACATTGCTTGATTCTCATTCTAGTTCTTTCTTCATTCTAGAGAGCACTTTTCCAATTGGACTTTGTGCAAGGCTTCCAAGCAAATTATGGTGAATCCATCATCCAAAAGGTTGGTGTCTATGAACACATTTAAATTCCTAGATAATTATTACATGGTGGTCAAGATCATTGTTAGTATGTGATACTATAATTAGTTCTTGTTAGGAGTAGAGTAGATTCTTTTACAATTTTGGTGAGCAAATCAATCCATGTGCCACCTACCAACACATTGTTTGGAGCTACATCGTTGTTCATGATCATGTCTCCAATTTTAGTGTTTTTTAATTAGTGTCTCTATTTTTATGTGGTGTGGAGTAGAATAATTGTTCTTTATTATTGTGCAATAATTGTTTTTTAATGGGGCTATGATTTTCAATTTATATGGCCGAGGCTACCAATTTCAATTTTTCAATAATTAGTGTACAATAATATTTTCCAAAAATAGGGTGACTAAATTAAATAAGTGTAGAATAAATTATTGTTTTGAGCAACAATTGTTGTTCATGAAGCTCCACTTGTTATTAATTTCTCTGTAATTACTGTCTTAATATTTTGTTCTGCAGAGATGGATTGAGAGTGGATGTATGGGTCCCGAACGTACATGGTTGGTGTTGGCAAGTTTCTCACTGATGCCAAAGCCCATGCTAGGAATGGGAACCCTGTCTTCTGCCCATGCAAAGATTGCATGAGTCAAAGGAAATGGGCTCAAATTGAGTTTGTACGAATGCACTTGATTACCAGAGGTTTCATGACAAACTATATAATATGGACTATGTATGGTGAGGTTAGTATGAATGCTCCGCAGTAAAACGATGATGATGTGGCCATGCCTGATGTAGCCATCCATGATGCTGACAAGGAACCCGGTGTCAACACGGAACCTATAACCATAATTTATAATGTGTTTAGGAACACGCTAGCTAACGACACTGAGGATAACGATGGCATTTCTTAGCTGCTACGTAATATAGAGACCAGATGTCTTAGTGAAAAACAACCGAGAAAGCTAGAGAAAATGAAACAAGATGGCAAAACACCATTGTATAAGGATTGTCCAGTGAACAAACTAGAAGCCAACATCATGCTGTAAGAGTTCAAATCGACAAATGTCCACAACGATAAAGGCTTCGATCAGTTGTTAGGTATAATAAGGAAACTGCTCCCAGGAAGAAATGAGTTTCCAGAAAAAAGACATACTTGGCCAAGCAAATGATCTGCCCCATCGGCCTCGAGGTTGAAAAAATCCACACATGTTCCAATGATTGCATATTGTACCGTGGAGACGAATACAAAGACTTGGATGCGTGCCCCAAGTGTGAAGCTCCACGGTACAAAGAAGGGCCGTCAGATGAAGGTACCAAGACTTGAGGAGGTCCCGTGAAGGTCGTTTTTTTATTTCCCTATAGCTCCCTAGGTGCATATGCTGTTTGCATATGCAAAGTCAGCCAAGCTGTTGCACTAACATGGCAAAGAGCATAAGAAAGATACAATGATGAGGCGCCCCGCCGATGGGAAGGACTAGAGGACTATCAATACTATGTTCTATAAGAACACCGGTGGAGAGGTAAGGCACCTTTGGTTTGGTTTGAGCACAGATGGAATGAATCCTTTCGATCAGGTTACAAGCAATCATAGCACCTGGCTAGTGACGCTCTGTATATATAACCTTCCACCTTGGCTCTGTATGAAGCGGTCGTACATCCAGATGCCACTACTGATCCAAGGGCCGAGACAACCTAGAAATGACATCGATGTGTTTCTAGAACCAGTGATCGATGAACTAGTGGAGATGTTTGAAAAGGGTGTGAAAGATGTTTGGGATGAGTACAAAAAGGAACATGCCACGATCAAGGCAGTACTTATTGCTACAATCACCGACTTGCCAGGGCGAGGTTGCTTGTCCGGAGAGAAGACAAAAGGCTATACTAGATGTGTTGAGTGCTTGGTTGGCACTGATGCAGTACATGTGCCAAAGAACTCAAAGATAGTTTATATTGGACACCATAGGTTCCTACCTAAGTATCACCCTTACCACAGGACCAGAAAATATTTTGACAGGACTATTGAGAAACGCTTACCTCCAAAATATTGAGACGGGCCTGCGATACTTTGAGAAGTCAACAAACTGGATGTTGTCCTTTGGAAGGGGGACTCTACAGTAGCAGCACCTGATGGGAGTGTCTGGAAGAAAAAATCAGTTGTCTAGTGCTGAGTGTACACCACTGTTTTGATCCCAATCACATTAATAAAAACATATGCGGTAACACGCCTAACACCTTGGTGGACACCGGAAGGACATCGAAGGATTCACTAGCCACACACTTGGACATGTAACACTTTAGAATTAGGAAAGAGCTGCATCCCATGCGCTAGAGGATGGCCACTTCGAACTTCCAGTTGCGTCATGAACTTTAAAGAATGAAGAAAAGCATGCACTTATTTCTTTCTTCAATGAACTCAAAGTCCCGATGAGCTACTATGCGAACACGAAGAGGCTAGTGAACATGAGAGAGCTCAAGTTCAACTATGGCTATATGAAGGCCCATGACTATCATGTCATTATGACTCAACTGCTCCATGTTGCTCTGCGTGGTATCCTCCCCCCAAAGGTCGGCGCCATAATCATAAAGTTGTGCTCGTTCTTCAATGTGATCTCAAAAAAGGTCATTGATGTGTCCACGCTAGACCACCTTGAGCGGGACATAGCTGAAACTCTCTGCAGGCTTGAGATGCATTTCCTGCCGACTTACTTTGATATCTCAGTGCATCTTATCGTTCATCTTGTTGACCAAATTAGAGCCCTTGGCCCAATGTACCTGCATCAGAAGTTCCCTTTTGAAAGGTTGATGAAAGTTTTCAGGAGGTATATTAGGAATAGATTTAGGCCAAAAGGGGGCATGGTTGAAGGATGGTCAACGGAGGAGGCCATTGAGTTCTGCACATATTATCTGGACATCAATAGGGCCAAAGTTCCAGAATCCCAACACGAGGGAAGACTAGGTGGCAAAGAAATGATCGGGGAGAAATCTATCACAGTAGACGATCACGTTTCTTTTAGACTGGCACAGTTTGTTGTTCTCTAGTAAGCAGAGGATGTGAAGCCATACATTGATGAGCATAGGCAATCACTGCAAACTTTGTATCTGAGCAGGTTATAAGCTTGGCTAGATAAAAAACATAAGGAGGAATTTGTCAACTGGTTGCGACGCCACCTGATTGGAACAACGTTGGGTATTCAGCTAGATATATTAGCCAAGGGACCATCTAGTACATTGCTTAAGTACCAAGGGTATGAGATCAATGGATTTACATTTTACACAAAAAAGCAAGATGGAAAGAGCACATACCAAAATAGTGGTGTTCGTTTCGATGGTCCCGATGAAAACGGCAACATGTAGGTGACATACTATGGTTTTATAGAGGAGATATGGGAGCTAGACGATAGTCAGTTGAAGGCAGCTCTTTTTCATTACCAGTGGGTTCGGCTCGAGAAAATCACCACTGACACAGAAGGGTTCGCTACCGTTGATCTCACCAAGACCGCATATAGAGACAACCCAATGGTCCTTGCAAAAGATGTTATGCAAATCTTCTATGCAGGGGACAATAAGACAAAAGAAAAGCTAAAAGTAGTCCTAGAAGGAAAAAGAAAGATTGTCGGTATCGATGGAGTGACGAACAAAGAAGACTAAGGGGCTATCAGGAAATGCCTCCATTCGAGGTAAACGTAACCCTACTATCCTTGAAGAGGGTGACGAACCTGCTTACGTCCGACGTGATCATGATGAGGCCCTCGTTATTGGATTCACAATAAATAGTTAGATTATTATTAACTATGTAATCATTATTCATATGTTATGTTAGTAATTCGCACTGAATATCTAATTTATATTTTGTGCGCATCTCTATAATTAAATTATTGACTATGTAATCAAATATTGAGATGAAGTTCACAAACACTATTATTTGATAATTATAGACCATTAATTATTTATAATAGAATTAAATAATCAAGACACAAATTTTTGTCTCATTTTATAATAAATTAATTGTATTTACAAACAATAAATGAATAAAAGAAAAAACAAAACCAATCCTAACGAAATCACTACTCTAGCAGCGGTTAAGGCACTAGACTTCTAACCCCGAGCCTCAGGTTCAAACCCTAGTTGGGACAAATTTTTAGATTTATAGAATTAATTAAGTCTACGTTCAGAGAATAAAACACAAAACAAAACAAATCCTAATGAAATCACTACTCTAGCGCAGTGGTTAATGCACCAGACTCCGAAACCCGAGCCTCCGGGTTCGAATCCCAGGTGGTACAAATTTTTAGATTTAACAAAACCAATCCTAATGTAATCCCTATTCTAGCGCCGCGGTTAAGGCACTAAACTATATACCCTAAGACCTGGGTTCGAATCCTAGTCACAGGACATTTTTTTTAATTTACAATTAGTAAACTTTCTGTCCAGAGTATAAAAGAAAAAAATCTACTCCTAGGCGTTAGAAATATTTTTTATTTTTTAAAAAAAAGGTTGTGTTCGATTCCTATGCACGGGAAATATTTTTTATTTTTTTAAAAAGGTTGCGACCGAATCCTAGGCATGGGACATTTGTTATTATTTTTTTAAAAAAGCTATGATGGCAGGCAGCCCAGCTGCAGCACGACAGCATGCCAGGGCCGATCACTGTTGGTTTTGGTTTAAAAACCGACACTCATACAAGCCATCACTGCCGGTTCCCAAAACCGGCACAGTTATCCACCTTTACTGTCGGTTTTTGAACAAAACCGACAGTGATCTAAAGATGCTCCTCACGGGCCAGCAGTGCTCTCGCTGACCACTATAATAGAAGCACTACTCCCACCTACCCCGATAGCTTTACTTCAAAAAAAAATAAAAAAACCTACCATGACTGCTAGCCCTTATAAAATGGCCCTTGGCCGAGAGCCTCTCAACGGCCAAGTCTAGGTGCTTCTCCTATTTAACTTGCCACCCTTTTGCTACTTATTTCTCACTTTGTTCTCTCTTAGCTTGTATCCACATCTATGGCCTCTTTGTGAGAGAAAACCCCCCACATACAAATTTCAATAAGCGTAGTCATCCATAAGGATTATGTACACAAAAGGTACTAGAAGGATGTTTCTAAAGATAGAGCAATGCCGAAGCTTGGGGACGCCGTGAGGTTGACAGAGCCATCCTATGCGGTGTGCTCTGGCCTATCTGTCCAAAGTGGCATGGGTTCATTGGAGCTCGGCAACTGTCCGACGTGCTCTGGACTGTCTGTCCAGAGAGGCATGGGTTAAACAGTGCCTGGCAACCTCTCCGTTCGTCTCCCAAAGGCGTAGTTCGTCGGCCATCTCTGGCATTCTCTAGCGTCTCTTTGCCCCCAGCTGGGTGCTAGAATAATACTTCTAAGATGGTTATATTATAATGTGTTAGTACACTTCGATTGTAACATTAACCTAGACGGAAATAGGTTTTTGTTATAGTATATTTATTTTTAGTGTCCGATCTTTATTATCGTATATGTAATTTTATTTTAAGGTTTCTGCTATTTTATGTTGTATTTCTGTAACCAAAATATATATATCGATGTTTGTCTCTTCAAATGGCAATGCAAGTATGGATATTTTACATATATATGGTGTTCTAATAATTAATTATCTAGCATTTTTTGGGTGGATGACGGTGTTTGTGTACCCATATGAAATTATGCAGTTGATACGAAATTTTTTGACATTATTTGAGCATTAAATAAAGATCACAAGATTAAAAAAATCATAAGTAATGACCTTTATTGCAGCATGCATGCAATGCATTTATTGCTACATGCATGCATGCATGGAAGTACGTGGTGTCAGGCACATCACTGTCGGTTTTCATTAAAAACCGACAGTGATAGGGTTACATCACTGTCGGTTTCGTTACAAAACTGGTAGTGATGGACACCATCAGTAACGATTTTGTTTCAAAACCGGTAGTGATGTGTCTACCCCCTATAAAAAGAAAGCACCAGGAACATACACATACGCACGCACCCTCACTTCACTCTCATTCCTCAGTTTCACATAATCTCACTCCTCACTCTTTTCACTCTATGTGATTTGGTAATGCATCCTGGATATTTCATTGCAGGGGTTATTATATATATGTTCTCCTCTTCCATATTCTAGCTATGTATATATGCATCGATCTATATTTATTTAGTTTGCGACATTGTACTTGGCATATTTTATATAATACAATATATATCTCTATTCATATTTCTTGAATTTTATTAGGTATAATGCAATATATATTCTCCTCTTTCATATTCTAGCTATGTATATGCATCGATCTATATTTATTTAGTTTGCGACATTTTACTTGGCATATTTTATATAATGCAATATATATTTCTATTCATATTTCTTGAATTTTATTAGGTATATTGTAATATATATATATTCTCCTCTTCCATATTCTAGCTATGTATATGCATCGATATATATTTATTTAGTTTGGCATATTTTACTTGGCATATTTTAAATAATGAAATATATATTTATAGTCATATTTCTTGGGTTTTATTAGGTGGGATGGACCTCCCCCACCAGAAGAACCAGGTTTCCACCCTGTCAATGATCCATTCGATCCTGATGTGGCCATTCCAAAGTACCCTATTCCAGCTATCGTATGAAATATTTTCCAACATCTTATTTTTGGATGCTAATTAATTAATGATTGTAGTTTAATTTCCGTAATAAGTGTTGTTTCATAATATGTATGGACTCATTCAAATAATATCATTGTTGCATATGTCGTAGATGATAGCCCCGATAGAGTGGCTGCAAGCAGCACTTAGCTTGCTCATGGTGTCGGAGAACGTTGAGAACACGACATCTGCTGATAATGGTCAAACATGGACGTGTGAACTAAGCTTCTACATCCCTTCGAGGCTACCATCAGGGCATCAAGAACTTATCCGGTAGACGGGATCACGGATGCAAAGTAGGAGAAGCGCCTAGTTCTCTACCATGCGCAACTGTTTGGAGGCACTTCAACACATTTGCTATTAGGTGCCCGATTTCTCGCACTTCAAGATAGAAGCTTTGCATGCTGTGATGTCCCCGTTCTGCAAGTAAGCGAATATTGGGTGAGCTACAACCATATGGATGTGGTAAAGTCGACATCACTGATACCTGAGTCGTGGTTATTTACTGTTGTTACTGTAATAACGATCTCTTATTTTTTGTTTTGCCCGCTTGCAGGTTTTGCTCCATGACAGTACCTATGTTGCATTGGGCTTGTCGGCCATTCTAGACCAAGCTACAGAGAGACTCGAGTATGACTGGGAGTACTATACTGGGAACCTCGGCCAGCACACTACTAAAGGACGCTAGTTCTGCATAAGATTTACTAACACAGCCAATGGCCATTCAGTAGGTTACATCTATGGACGACCATGTCACCGGTATTTTGAGGCACAATAGAGTGCAATCATACGAGCATTGACCTTCATCAATAGCTGCGGTTACAGAAACTGTGACATCAATTAACATGGTTGGATGCAAATGTATGCTATTGTGCATCCACCCCCTAATTAGTGTTAGTTTACGTTTAATTTGCAAGGTTTAAGTTTAATTCACCTTGTGTTTGTTATGTAATTCATGTGTTGTGCAACAAGAACTCTAAACTCTGGTGTCGTATTGGTCTCAAACTTTTTCTCAGGCTTGCACGTGCCACGGTGAAGGAACCACCAAGTTTTGGATTTTTCTGAGATGGTTTGGTTCTTTCTCTAATTTAGTTGAATTTTCACGCGATGTCACCGATTAATTAGAGGTTGAACTAAGCCCACCCCCAAAATGATCCGGAATGGTGCCAAACTTTTCCACAGGGTCCCATGTGCCCTAGTGACTAATTTTTTGTCGAGGTGGATGCAATATTGTAGTGTGCCCAACATGTAATTGGACATTTTTTGTCCCATTTAGCAAACAAAAATATAATAATAAAGAAAATGATCATAAAAACCTAAGATCTTGTGTGGGGCCATAATTTGGGTGTACATGCTTGCAAAAAAATTTCAAGCCATTTGGACATAGACGGTACATACCTACTTCACAAACCTATAGAAGCCATCTCATGTTACAATGACTAAACACCTAGGTTCCCAAGGTTTCTGTGGTTCATATTCATTCAGATGTCGTATTAGTCTTAAACGTTTTCTCATACTTGCACGTGCCATGGGTGAAGGAACCACCAAGTTTGGGATATTTCTGAGATAGTTTGGTACTTTCTCCTGTTTAATTGAATTTCCACGTGACGTCACCGATTAATTAGAGGTTGAACTAAGCCTACCCCGGAAATGATCCGGAATGGTGCCAAACATTTCCACAGGGTCTCATGTGCCCTAATGACCAAATTTTGGTCGAGGTGGATGCAATATTCTAGTGTGCCCAACATGTAATTAGGCCTCTTTTATCCGGTTTAGCACAAAGAAAAAAATAATAATAAAGAAAATGATCAGGAAAAGCTAAGATCTTGTGTGGGTCCATAATTTAGGTGTACATGCTTGCAAAAAAATTTCAAGCCATTTGGATATGGGTGGTACATACCTACTTCACAAACCTATTGAAGCCGTCGCATGTTACATTGACTAAACACCTAGGTTCCCAATGTTCCTGTGGTTCATATTCATTCCGGTGGCGTATTGGTCTCAAACTTTTGCTCAGGCTTGCACGTGCCATGGGTGAAGGAACCACCAAGTGTGGGATTTTTCTGAGATGGTTTGGTACTTTCTCTAGTTTAATTGAATTTCCGCGCGACGTCACCGATTAATTAGAGGTTGAACTGAGCCTACCCCTAAAATGATCCAGAATGGTGCCAAACATTTCCACAGGGTCTCATGTGCCCTAGGGGTCAATTTTTGGTCAAGGTGGATGCAAAATTCTAGTATGCCCAATATGTAATTTGGGCTCCTTTGTCCCGTTTAGCACAAACAAAAATATAATAATAAAGAGAATGATCAGAAAAACCAAAGATCTTGTGTGGGGCCATAATTTGGGTGTACATGGTTGCAAAATTTTTTTAAGCCATTTGGACATATGTGGTACATACCTGCTTCACAAATCTATAGAAGTCATCTCATATTATATTGACTAAACACCTGGGTTCCCAAAGTTTCTGTGGTTCATATGCATTCTGGTGTTATATTGGTCTCAAAATTTTTCTCATGCTTGCACGTGCCATGGGTGAAGGAACCAGTGTCGATGCAGGACCCACGGGATACACCGCAAGGAAGAGAGGAGATCTAGTTTGATTAGGATTCCTCCCATGTAATCCTAGTGGTAATACTACCCTGTAATCCTACTATGACTCTACATTGTAAACCGACTAGGACTTTGGCCTCCTGACTATATAAAGGGGGGGCGGAGTTCCTAGACAGACTGAGGTAACACAACGCTTTACGATCAATCCAACGCAAAAGGCTAACGCCGACTGGAAATAGGGCTATTACTCGATCAAAGATCGAGGGTCCGAACCAGGATAAATCGGCTGTCTCTTGCGTTTACCATCGAGTTCTGCATACGCTGAAGCCCGAACATACTGCCCCGGGTATCCCTATGGCAGGCTATCGGTGGTCAAACATCGACAGCAGGCGCGCCAGGTAGGGGCTTTCGGCGCAATTGCATTCGAGAGCTTGACGGACCTATTTCTATTCAAGATCAATCTCTCGGTTCGATGTGACTCCTCTCGACGAATCGGGGATAACACTCATCTACGTCCAAGTCCAAAGTAGAGTCAAGTCTGGATCGGATTGAAAGTTCTGTTTTCCGTCTCGGCGAGTCACCGAGTCAGAGCCGGTGCTCAACAAAAGGCTACGTGTTGTGGAGATACGCCGAGTCGGTCACAGGGCCATCGCTGCATCCCGGTGGAGAAGGAAACTGCTGCACGTGATCGAGGCGGAGCTCTAAGATCATCACCGACAAGTCCAACTCTGATGTGCTAACCTCATCCGTCTTGGCTTCGAATCATCCAACACAATGGCGCTGCTATACAGCTTGGATTAGACACGGTCATTGGTTTTTATGACTACACGCATCAAGTGAAGAAGGTGGTGTACGTGAACATGCAAGACGACTACATTATTGATTGGGCTGGCTAGCAAGGAGTCTGTACACCATGCAAGCAAGTCATGGAAATTAGAAAGTACTCGGCCGGGAGTCCGACTACTCGCCGCAACTTCTGACTACTCGGACCCGACGCATAAGTTGGGACAGGCTCCGGGTACTCAGCCACCAACTACTCGGCCACAAAGGTCAAGCTAACGCCCAGGGCTTACCACTCCATGGCTCGTCGACTCTTCTACCACGCGGCCGTCAATCAAGCTAAGTCATGGTTTAATATTTTTTCAAATATTCTTTAATCATCATATATCTCTGGATATTATCCATATGCCTCCACGCATTTTATAATGTCTTCTCTTAACGGTTGTTAATTTACCCGGGTTGTTGAGGGCTTAATCTGTGAAGCCTACTCGCCGGAAAGGTGCGAGAGGTGTTTAAACGTAATAGACTACCTACCTAGAGAAATTACATAGCCTAATAAGAGCAAGAAGCGAAAAAATTTAATATGCATTTTATAATGTCTTCTCTTAACGGTTGTTAATTTACCCGGGTTGCTGAGGCCTTAATCCGTGAAGCCTACTCGCCGGAAAGGTGCGAGAGGTGTTTAAACGTAACAGGCTACCTACATAGGGAAATTACATAGCCTAATAAGAGCAAGACGCGAAAAAATTTAATATGCATTTTATAATACTGGGACATACTTCCAACTTGATATCTTGTATATCAATTATTACATACTTTCATATGATTACTTTGCAGGGAACCATTTTCTAGACCACGTCATCAAATAAGGAGCTCGCCCACCGCTAGCTGCCTTACTTGGCAAGATCCTACATATCCTTAGAAGAGGTTTTCAGTTCTTTGAACAACTTAGATTCAAGACCCTCCAACTTTTTATTCCAAATAGCAAAAGGCTCGGGGGCTACACTCAGTGAGTGCCATTTTTCTTCAAAAAAGCGCACATCACTCTCAAAAAAGCACACACCACCCGAAGATCCCAAGAAGCGCTACATGGTTTCACTCAAGAAAGCACTCGGGCGACGCTTGTTCCTGCTCGGCAAGACCTGGAGGAACAAGACAAGGCTTCCGAAGTTCAACCATGAAGTGCTCGGGGGCTTATCGATGCGGGACCCACGGGATACACCGCAAGGAAGAGAGGAGATCTAGATTGATTAGGATTCCTCCCATGTAATCCTAGTGGTAATACTACCCTATAATCCTACTAGGACTCTACATTGTAAACCGACTAGTACTCTGGCCTCCTGACTATATAAAGGAGGGCGGAGTTCCTAGATAGACTGATGTAACATAACACTTTATGATCAATCCAACGCAAAAGGCTAACGCCGACTGGACGTAGGGCTATTACTCGATTAAAGATCGAGGGTCCGTACCAGGATAAATCAACTGTCTCTTGCGTTTACCGTCGAGTTCTGCATACGCTGAAGCCCGAACATACTGCCCCGGGTATCCCCGTGGCTGGCTATCGGTGGTCAAACATCGACAACCAGTTTGGGTTTTTCTGAGATGGTTTGTTACTTTCTCCGCTTTAATTGAATTTTCGCGCGATGTCACCAAATAATTATATGTTGAACTAAAGCTACCCCAAAATGATCCGTAATGGTGCCAAACTTTTCCATAGGGGCTCATGTGCCCAAGGGACCAATTTTTGGTCGAGGTGGATGCAAAATTCTAGTGTTCCCAACATGTAATTTTGGCTCTTTTGTCCCTTTTAGCACAAAGAAAAATATAATAATAAAGAAAATGATAAGAAAAAACTGAGATCTTGTGTGGGGCCAAAATTTGGGTGTACATGCTTGCAAAAAAATTCAAGCCATTTGGACATAGGCGAATAGGAATATAAATGCGTGAATTTATTCAGTTTAAAAAAATTATATATAATCATCACCGTTGGTTTAAAAACCGACAGTGATGGGTAGAAACCGACAGTGATGGTAACTATCATTGTTGGTTTTCAACATGAAACCGACAGTGATAACAATAATAAAAAAAATCTAAAAAAATTGTGGCCAACCTCAGGTTCAAGCCCGAGTCACATAGTCCAGAGCAATGTGCCTTAATAGCTGCGCTATGATAGTAGTTGTGTTAGGTTTACTTTTATATTTTCTTTTATTTAGCTGTAGCGTACTTAGTTTATATATTAAAAAATAAAACAAAATTACAAAAATTTAGCCCGCCTGGGTTTTGAACCATGGTCTCGGGCTCATAAGTGTATAGCCTTAACCGTTGTGCTACAATAGTAATTGCATCAGGATTAGTTTTTTATTTGCTTTTATTTAGTTATAGTGCAGTTAGGAGATAGAAAAATAAATCAAAAAGTTTGGCCTGCCTACGCTACACAGAGTGTGGTGCCTTAACCGCTGCACTAGTTGTATGATTTCATAAAGAACTCGAAACTAACACTACATAAAAGGCTAAACGGATCCGGCAGTGTTGCAGCTCATCACTGTCGGTTCTAGGCTACCATCGGCAGTGAAGAGGCTTCATCACTGTCGGTTTGGCTTGGCCACCGGCAGTGACGCAGTTGTCCTCCACACCCCACGGTCATTAGATTAGATCTCATTAACTAGTGAGTTTATTCAAGATTAAAACATGTCTTTGGATGCATACTATGTTTGATTGGAATAGAGATAAAACAGCCGATCTAGCGGAATTAAGTCATCAATTATGAGATTTAAAGCATGACCAGATCAAAGGACGACCAATTAAGATGATATGATACCGATCTATCTCTATCTCAATCAGGTGATTTATTATAATTAATAAAACATTAATTATAACAAGATCGATAACCGGTGAATCAACCAAAAACAACAAGGAAAATCTTACTAATCTTAGCAGATTCGATAACGGGTGATATTGTATTAAACAACAAGTTATTTAACACAAGATCAATAACTTTGATCTATATTATGATTCGTAAGAGATCAGCCAGCTAATGCAGCCTTATAAACTATGATACAGATCGATAACTAACTTATATTATGGCTTATAAAAGATCAATCAGCTTATGCAGCTTTATAAGCACAATACAAGTCATGACGGTACTCACAAGCAAGCTAGAGGTCGATCAGTCGATGCAGCCCTGTTTGCGGAAGAACTCGCCGAAAAGCTACATTACTCCTACTCCTAAAAGTTGGCGTGAAGCCAAAAAAGTAAAAATTGATTTTGATTGATGTGTGGATAAATTACAATTGGCCGCAACCCTTTATATTTATAGGGCTGCCTGGTCTATGGCAATGCCGGCAACTATACAAGAGTCCTATAGATGTACATGCTAAATTAATTCTCTTGTACATAAAGCCTAATAAAATATAATAGATTCGGCCAACAACTCTGATAACCTTCTATGATTTTCTCCTTGGTTGCCTTCTCCCACGTGAACTCTAGCGCAAACAAAAAAATGTATAATCTCCCTGCAGCACATTACTCATGCATGGCCAATCATATTTGGCTATGTATGTATGGATGGATAAACGGAACATGCAAGTCTGGTGTTCACGTGTGCATGCATATCTCTAATCTTCTAGCTTTCCTTCTCTTTTCCCTTATCTTCATGTGAAGAATTCTTGGACATGAGGCTCCCAAAATATATTAAATAATATCTCCTGGTCGGTGAAGAGCTTCCTGGACGTCAATCGTTTGTCCCAAAATATACATAATATTTTCTTTCCTGACTCCATATTTGCTTCTTTGACCATTGATCAACATCGTGCTTTGCTTGGACTCTCGCTAGATTCATACTCCTTAGTTTGACGCTGTACAACTTCCTATTTTGGCCTCCGTAGAATATATACAGGACACCACATGATAATTCTCTTATTTGTTTCGACAGCTGTCCGAAATACCACGTATGCACGCTATCGGCCGATTCCTTCCTTTCTAGGGTAAGCTTGCCAATTTTTGGAGTAAACAGTAGCTCTATGTCGAACCCAGACATGGGGGATTACAAGGGACGGACATGGCTGTCACCACCTGCCGCCTACACTTCAACCGTGGGGAACAAAGCAGACGAAGGTAGCCTCTAGCCTAGACACCACGTCTACGCTATTGACTACAACTCTAGTGTGCTAGCAAGGGTTATCCGTCTTTATCAAGGCCCTTATACTAGAGCATCTGCCATGAGAACGAACGACGAACCCGCAAACAAGTAAGAGTAAAGATTAACTAATTGAAGACTTTATAACCAAAAGAATCACGAACACTCACTTGGCGGGAAAACCCGTTGAAGTAAAGATGCTCGTCGAGGTATAAGTTGGGGAGACACCGACAAGTCCGGTGCTTCCCCGAGCTCTCCCTCACATCACTCCCTTACTACTCTACTAGCTATCTAGGGCCGAAGCCCTTGGAGTGAAGCTCAAAGGTGGAGTGCTCTTGCTATTGTGTGTTGTTTGTTGAGAGGGGGGTGCCCCTCTACTTATACAGGGCTTAAGGCAGTCTTGGGAGCTAAATTTGGCACAAGGACCGAGCTTCACCATCTCTGCATGCTTATATGCCACCGCTAGAAGGAGCGGCAGAGAGGCACCTGTGGGTGGTCGGGCGACCCCATGGGTCGGCCACCCGCCGGAGACGCCGTCCTAGCCCAAGTTTTGTTTGGTGGGCTCTGAGGATGTGTGGTACATGCTTGTAAAGTTTCACGCCATTTTTCCGCAATATGGTGTCACGCCTGGTCTCTTTGCACATTTTGAATGTGTTTTCCATCTATTCCATAAATGCCCTCCTGCAAATGGGTAAACACCAAAACTTGTGGAGATTGTTAGTTCTAAAGCCCTATTTCTAAGTTTAGTGCCTGTATGCTAGGATTTCATGCAAGTGTTGGCGGTTAAATATGTGAGTTAAGCACCGTCAACAATCCTCCTCCTCCTCTACCTACGCCCCAAATAAGATCAAAGTCATCCTCGCAGTCGTAGAAAAGGTCCTTGGATTCGGTCGCTAATGCTCCCAAAGTGGACCAACAAAAAAGAAAAGGATGATGAGTGGCAGCGTTACAAACTTGATGAACCAAAAAAGGAAGAAGAAGCCTCCATGGAAGATAAAAGTTAGATTCTAGAATCTATTTGCCTCATTGCCTAAGTGGAGGGTGTAGTCTGATTTCAATAGGCAAACAGAGAGTAAGTGAAATCAATTAAGAGTCGAAGAAATACACCATGAAGATCAAAGGAAGATAAACAAGATTATTGAAGACAACCCTGGATTAACCAGGGATGAAGCCGCGAACATCTATTATGATTCACTAGCATATGAGATGGCAAGAACAGCAATGCAGTTTCATAGAGGCAATTTCTTCATGGCCAAGGAGTATAAAATTTGACAACATATATGCATGACTTGAATGATTATTACATGGCCCATGCACTTGAGACGGAGCACACGAGTTTCGAATATATTATCCGCAAGCCACTTGTTTTCTATTATCTTGATGAAGAGAAGCACTTTGTCGGTTGGGAGTGCTTGTTTCAACTATTCTAGAGACACGATCTCGATACACAAATGTTGACACTATGGACTATATAAGTATCCTACTCGCACAATATTATAATTAACTACTCTCTCGATACACAAATAGTTAACGACTGCACATTCCCCATGAATTATGTAGGTGTGTAGCAAAACATTGCATCAAAACAAAGTACGCTCATATATCTTTCCTGGACCCCGAGCTAGTCAACGAGAGAACATGCAGAGGCATGCATGGAAATAGAGTGGAAGATATGATGGAGACATTGATTGCCATTTTCGAAGCTTTCAAGATGAATAATAAAATAAAAATACTTCTAGCCTACAACTACGAGTATGTGTTCTTTGCTCTTATTTTTTCGCTTATTTTTTTAGTTACGATTATTTGTTAACTAGGGTTTTGTGATTGTAGCAACCATTTCGTCTTCATTGTTATCGATATTAAAATAAATCGTATCGAGGTGTGGGACTCAAAGAAAAAGCCACTTTCTTTGCTCGATCGCCTAGTCAAAGTGCTTAATGCATAAGCAAACCTAATAACATATTATTTTCTAATCGCACATAGCACATTCTAATGTTGCCCCTTTTGCACACTTTATAATATGGCACAGTATCCAGGCAAGAAAGGTCGGTGGGACCAAGGTCCCATTCCCGGTTGCACCAATGAAAATGGAGACCCTAAACCAGTCGGCAGGAAACAATGATTGCGGGTACTACGTAATGTGGGCAATGCTTCGCTACCTCGGCATAAAATCAGAGGCGATAGATGATTTGGTGTGTATAATCTCCATTTCATTTATATCTGTTAATTCAACAAAATAATCTACTTATTTCTCTAACATTTCTGCCTTTCGAAACTGTTTTTTTAATGACAGCGCAAGAAATTTAAACACCAAAGGCTATTAGAAATGGAGGTCATAGCACTATCATCTGAGCTAGCAGCCTTCATCGTATCAGAGTGCTTGGAAAAAAAGGAACATTCTCCATTGTATAGTCCATGAAGTACAAGGGACAGTATGGGCTAGAGCGGCTCGCTAGACTATTATAATTTCTTTTTTATTACAAAGGATCGAGAGCTTCATAAGTACATTTGAACTGTAACCGTAACATTTGTAATGTTTATTGTTGATGGACCTATCATCAACGTAGCGAATATGAAGCGAAACCCGATTCCTAGAAAAAAAATAAAAAAAATCATAAAACAATAAAATACAAAAAAGACATCACTGCCGGTTAGCATGAAACCGACAATCATGGTAAAGATGGCACTGCCGGCTTGAGCCACGAGCCAGCAGTGTTGCTCCAGACATCATAGTCGGCTTGACATAACAACCGGTAGTGTTGTTGAAGCCATCACTGTCGGCTTGAGCTACCAGCCGGTAGTGTTGCCTTCACCAACATAGATGGCTTGAGCCACCAACCGGCAGTGTTGGCTTGAGCATCACTGTTGGCTCGAGCCACAAACCTGTAGCGTTGGCTTGAGCAACACTGTCGGCTTGAGCCACAAGCCGACAGTGTTGTCTTGAGCATCATTGTTGGCTCGATCCACAAGCTGGCAGTGTTGGCTTGGGCATCACTGTCGGCTCGAGCCACAAGCCAGCAGTGTTGGCTCAACTGGACACTGCCGGATGGTGCTAGGAACCGACACTCTTTCCTGGACTTCACTGGCAGTTTTGAGTTATGGATAGTGATGTGAACCCCACATCACTGCCGGTATGCCACTGCCGGTTCAAAATCCGACAGTGAAGGGGAATTTTGAACCGACAGTGATGTCCTGGTCTGGGATAGTGACACATCACCATCTCAGCCCCCTGACGGGTCGAACTCAGGGTGAACCCCTTCAAGGGCTTATTTTTGGTTGAACTTTAATCCACCCCCAATTCATATTTATTAGGTTAGATATGAGTGCATGCAGAAAAGGCTCCAGCAAGAATTAGGGCATGTTTGGGACTACTCTGCTCCACCTTTTCCAGCTCTGCTCCACCAACTCCACCACAGAGCAGCTCCACTGCGGAGTTTCTGGAGCAAGTGGACCTGTTTGGCACGCAGTTTAGCTCCAGCTCTGGAAACATGAGGTTTCTATAGGAAAGGTCTACTATGCCCCTGATCGATGTTTGGTGTATGTTCTGTTGTATGCATAGCATGTGTAATTGAATATTTTTTTACCAATTCAAATATGGTGTAAATATTATAATCTCATTTAATTTATTGGAGTAAACTAAAAAACAAATATTTTGACCAAATAATTCCATACTTTTGTCACGTAAATTTCAAAGCGCTTAATGGATAATTGACAAAGTTCATATTTCGGATACAAATAATTATCCATACATGACTAATGATAAATAAGATAACAATGTCCATCATTCTAATAGAAATAGTTGTCCATAGATAACTAGAGAATAGTGACTAATACATAATTCTAGTTCCAAGCTAGAGAAAGAGCGGTGGCCAAGTCATCACGGAATTTGTCCATAGTAGGAGCATTCGGTGCATCAGTAGAGCCATTTGATCTAGCCACATATTTGAAGTACCTTTCCGGAATCTCTGGAACATAATTCAGATCACGGTCGCACCGAGCGAAGTCCAAGTCTTCACCGCCATGCTCACAGGCATGCAATAGAGCAGAGAATGTAGACGGACTGCATCCAATAGACAACCGGCACATGACCACAAATAGCTTCAGAGCTTCTGAAGGTTCGTCATTGTGAATGTAACCTGAAATCAATGAATTCCATGTTATTGTGTCTCTCTCATCCTTAATCTGTTTAAATAGCTTCAACCCCTCTTCCAACCTTCCGTTCTGGAGCAATACCGACATCATGGAGTTTAAGGACACCATGTTTCTCCGAGGCATCTTCTCAAACATCCTTCGGCAATGTTCAAGCTTTCCCTCCATAGCGTATGCTTTAATCATCAGATTGTAGGAACCTGAGTCTTGCTCTGGCACCTGTGAGAATACCATCTTAGCATCCTCTGTCCTACCAATGGATATAAGTCCTGCAATCAGTGTATTGGATGTGATCAAGGATGGCCTATCCAAGTCATTATAGACCAGCAGTGCATCATCCAAAGCATCAGAAGTGCAGTAAAGATCAACAAGAGCACTAGTGATTAACTGCTCAGACCGAAACCCACATCTGATCAAACATCCATGAACGGATCGCCCAAAATCCAATGCTCCCAGCCTCACACATGCCCTCAAAACACTGTCATAAGTGTACTCATTCGGCATGACACCATCATCAGCCAATAACTTCACAAACAGCTGCAGCTCGTTCTTTGGGTGCAGAGACTCAAAGAGAGCGCGAGTTGCACGGAGGTCCAAGCTATGCATCCGCGCCACGGTGTCCAGCGCGTCGGAGACGTTACCGCGCCTGGCGTGGCCGGAGACCACGGCGTTCCAGGAGACCGCATCCCGGCGCCGCGTTCCGTCGAACAAGTCGCGGGTGCGGCCGCGAGGGAAGGAGACCTGCGCGGGCGCGGCTCGCTGCTGCGCAGCGCGGTCTGGTACTGCCGATGAGGTGTGGGAAAGAGGCTGTAGTGGGAGCCGCGCGGCCAGGTTCCGCCCCGCATGGTTGGCCTGTGGCCGCGGCCTCCAGAATGAACGGCGGCGTCACTAGGGTTTGGGGAGGACGGGCTGGAGCAGAGGAGAGAGGCGACGGGAGTAGAGGAGGATGAGGGCGTCGGGGGGGGGGGGGGGGGGGGGGGGGGCGACGGGAGGAAATAGAACGAAACGGTATTTGTGTAACAAGTGGCAATTGCAGGTAATTACCTCCAACTCCACGAGGACATACGAAACGCTGGTTTGAGGAGCTCCGCAAAAAACATGGAGTTGGACCAAAACTCCATCTTTTTTTTGGGAGCAGAGTTTGTAGAGTTGGACCTGTTTGGCAGGAAAGTTTGGGAGCAGAGCTATAAAAGGTGGAGCAGAGCAGTCCCAAACAGGCCCTTAGACTGCAACATTCTATCGAAACGCTTCAGATGGACGGAGCGCCGCTTCACTGCCTCGGGGGCCCTGGAGGCGATTCTCAATCCTGTTCATCTCCCAACCCAAGATCCAGCTCTACCCAGAGTCAGATTTAATCCCCAAGCCCAAATTGATACTCCAGATACCTCCACCTAGATGCGTTCAACCACACCCATACAGATACCCGCCACATCCCGTCAGATTTGCCCTTCCTAAAAACCAAAGAGAGAGCAAGTTTTCTGCGTTCACAAAAACAGAGAGAAAGGAGAGACTTTAGAGAGGCTAAAATAAAGCATCCGAAGATCCGTAATTCACTGGGAGGAATCAAAGGAGAAGGTGCGTGAGGCGATTACTGCAGTAGTAACACAGAGATTATTAGCCGCGTGATAAAAGCTGCCATGATGACCCAAGCAATGAAAACTCTACAACGCCCAAAATCGTAGGGAGCAGGTTCAAGAAGTAAGTTATGAAGCAATCAACGACCCAGAGCAACAGGCTTCAAATAGAGTGGATAGGCCATGGAGGATTCACAGTCCAAGTGAGCCCTCCCTACCCACCATACCTGCGCACGCAAGGTGCTCGACTCTGTGCACACCAGAAGACATGAGTGGGAAGAAGGATATGGAGTCCAACAAAAAGCTAGCGGCCGTAGCACAGAGTGGCGCTCTCTGCTCCTCCACCCCCAGGAGGAAGGAGGGAAAGGAGCCGACACTAGTAGAAATATCCACTTCTATGACAATTTTCTTAAAGACGGATCCGAAACCGTCATAGATGATCGCGTTTTATGACGAATATTTCCGTTTCGTCATAGATAAGTGGTGACGATCCTGCAACCCTCCCTTTCTACGACGAAATCAGGCACCGTCACAAAAAAACATCATAGAAGAGCACAGATTTTCGTCACAGATCACTCGCGCGACTCATCTGTGAAGATCTCCTTTAAAACTATGACGAATAGGGCTTCATCATTGAACTAATTACACATATGTGACGAACAATATTCGATTTGTAATGAATGGCGTCGTCATAGATCTCCACACGATACTTTCTCCATCCGATGTGTACCTATTGGACCTGTAGTTACTCATCTGTGACGCTTGTAATTCATCATAAAAGTCTCTACTCGACCCTTTCTCCATGCGACGTGTACCTGTGGGAGTTGCAGTTACTCATCCGTGACGCTTGCAATTAATCATAAAAGTCTTTGCTCCGTCGTACCTATGGGACCGTTCTCCATCACCATCCCACCCGTGGGACCCGACGGCTTGCGTGGCACATGTACCTGTGGGACCATACGACCTATGGGACCCAACGGCTCACATGTCACGTGTTCCTGTGGAACCTTTCTTCATCTCCATCTGACTTGTGGACCCGTCGGCCTTCGTGTCACTTGTACCTTTTGTGCAGCCGAGGTCTATTAAATTCAAAAAAAACCTCAATGCCTCGGAGTCGAACCCAGGACCCGGAGGAAGGAATGCATGGTCTTTACCATTGTGCTATATGCTTGGTTGTATTGACATGTCTTTGGAGTCATTATAGTATTATATTCTCTATGTGGATGCCCTACAAGTTGACCTATATTGGATATTTCTCCTTGAAGTGGAAACAAATTTGTGCCCGTTGGACTAGCGGCGGCGACGGTGGTGGATCCCCGGTGTGCTATGGTGGCTCCGGCGTCGTTTTGGAGGCTAGGTGGCGGGGCATGCCGGTGGAGCACGGCGGCATTGGCGTCCGTGTCCATTGTGTGCTGCGGTAGAGGCGACAGATCCGATCCGCGGGTCTCCTTTCTCGCCTTTTCTTGTTCGCTACACTGTTTTGGTCCTTGCTTAAACATGAGGTATACAAGAAATATTCTAGCGTTGGAGATCTAGTTAGGCCAATGATATGATGATGAAAAGAACTAGGAGGTGGCACTAGTTAGTTTTCTGCTGATGTCTTGTTTTTCTGCATATGTTCATTATTGTCACTGTAAATGCTTATGTGCAACTAGGCCTGTTAATTTTCAAGTTCTTGCTTGATTATACCTATCTTTTATAGGCAAACAAACATGCCCATTACTTCTGCCTTCAAAACTATTGTAATTATCGTTCTCTTAATCTTTGTCTGCCTCCTATGCTCTAACACTACGCCAGATTTGCACATCACTGCTGGCCTCATCACTGTCGAATTTGTGAGAACCGTCAGTGATGTACCTTCACTGCCGGTTATGAGCTTGAAAATAAAAAAATGATTGGGGCTGGGCTAAAACAGGCAGTGAAGGACCACATCACTGTCGGTTTGTGGCTTGAACCAGTAGTGTTTTGGCGGCCACTCATCACTGCCAGTTTAAGCTAAGAGCCGACAGTGATTGGGCTCTATCACTGTCAGTTCTAGCCAAGAACCGACGGTGATAAGCCTATAACACAAAAAGGTTGCAGCCATCCTCTCCTTCCTCTCTTCCATCCCGAGAATAGAGGCGCGCGTTTGGACCCTTCCCTCCATTGTTGCGGCTGCTCTTCACCATGAAGCTAGTGCTTGGATTTTGAAGAATGGCTTGATCTTTTTGCTTTAAGGCTGGTAACAAACATCCACTCCTTTGATTTTGTTGCTTAATTAGCTTCGTTTTGATGGCTACATTGCTTGATTCTCATTCTAGTTCTTTCTCCATTCTAGAGAGCACTTTTCTAATTGGACATTTGTGCATGGCTCAAATTGAGGTGAATCCATCATCCAAACAATTGGTGTCTATGAACACATTTAAATTCCTAGCTAGTTATTCCATGGTGGTCAAGATCATCATTGTTAGTATGTGATGCTATAATTAGTTCTTAGAAGTAGAGTAGAATAGATGTTCTTCATTATTGCGCAATAATTGTTTTTTACTACGATTTTCAATTTACAGGGCTGGGGCTACCAATTTCAATTTTCCAATAATTAGTGTACAATAATGTTTTCCAAAAATGATACTTTTGAGCTACAATTGTTCTTCATGAAGCTCGATTTCTTATTAATTCTTTGTAATTACTGTCTCAGTATTTTTTTGTGCAGAGATGGATCGAGAGTGGATGTATCTGTCCCGAACGGACAAGCGGTACATGCATGGCGTCAGCCAGTTTATCATCGATGCCAAAGCCCATGCTGAGAATGGGAATCATGTCTTCTGCCCATGCAAAGATTGCAAGAATCATAGGAACTTTCGTCAAATTGAGTCTATACGATCACACTTGATTACCAGGGGATTCATGCCAAACTATACAATATGGACTATGCATGGGGAGGTTGGTGTGAATGTTCTGTAGGAAAACGATGATGATGTGGACATGCCTGACGTAGCCATCCACAATGCTGATGAGGAACCCGGTGTCAATACGGAACCTATGGCCATAGTTAATAATGTGTTTAGGAACACGCTAGCCAACGACATCAAGGATAACGATGGCATTTCTCAGCTGCTACATAATGTAGAGACCGGATGTCTTAGTGAAAGACAGTTGAGAAGGCTAGAGAAAATAAGACAAGATGGCAAAACACCATTGTATAGGAATTGTTCAATGAGCAAACTAGAAGCCGACATCATGCTGTTAGAGTTCAAATCGACAAATGGATTGAGCGATAAAGGCTTCGATCAGTTGTTAGGTATAATAAGGAAAATGCTCCTAGAAAAAAACGAGTTGCTAGAAAAGACATACTTGGCCAAGCAAATGATCTGACCCATTGGCCTCGAGGTTGAAAAAATCCACGCGCAGGGTCTTTGGACCTTGAATCCGGTGGCCCAACAACGGTACCACACTGGTGTGCTCTGTGCGCTAGCGAGCACGGACTCGGGCACTGGGTGCGCTCCTGCAGACGCGGGACAAAGCCGAAGGACTTAAGCGGAAAAGGGACGTGACCAAAAAATTCAATGAAAACTAGATCAAATCAAAACGAATTGCTCCCAAATTTTGCATAGGCAATCACAGCGGAGGAGGGAAGCTATTCTCAAGAAATCATTGCCCAATTTGAACTCGGCCTCTGGAAAATTCAGATCGAAGCCAAAGGACAAAAACTTTTCCCAAAACCGAAAATCAGCTCTCGTCTTGATTCAATCGAATTCATTTATAGAGCAACATCAGCACATATCATTGCACGAATCTAGCCGACCGAAACACCCCCAAAACCTCGAATCAAACAGATCAAAGCAAGAACGAAAAATGGGGAAAACTAGAACACAGTAGCACGAAAATCACATACGGACACATGTGATGAATCCCGGAGGACGACAGGAGCATTCGAAGATTTCTACAGCGGTCAGAGGGGAAGAGGGCGGCCAGGAGAGGAGGGGAGGGAGGCGGCGCCGGCTGGAGGAGAGGGGGCGCTGGGGGCTAGGAGGAGAGGGGAAGAAGAAGGGGTGGGTATGGGAGGAGAGGGGGCGCTGGGCGCTGGTTAAGTACAATATTTTGTTTGTTTGCCGAGTGTCCCAGATCGGGGCACTCGGCAAAGTTTTTTTTATTTTTTTCTTCTTCTTTTTTTCCTTTGCCGAGTGTCCTAGATCTGGACGCTCGGCAAAGTTTTTTTTTCTTCTTCTTTTTTTCCTTTGCCGAGTGTCCTAGATCTGGGCACTCGGCAAAGTTTTTTTCCCAAATTTTTTTTTCTTTGTCGAGTGTCCTAGATCTAGGCACTCGGCAAAGTTTTTTTTATTTTTTCTTCTTCTTTTTTTCCTTTGCCGAGTGTCCTAGATCTGGGCACTCGGCAAAGTTTTTTTCATTTTTTTCTTCTCCTTCTTTCCCAGAAAAAAGATTTTATTTCTTTGCCGAGTGTCAAAAAATACACTAGGCAAACCCCCACTTTGCCGAGTGTTTTTTTTGACACTCGGCAAACCTCCTCTTTACCGGGTGTTTTTTTTGCCGAGTGTTTTTAGCACAGCACTCAGTAAATAACTTGTTTGCCGAGTGCCCGCGAGAATACACTCGGCAAACATAAAAACACTCGGCAAATTTGACGTTTCCGGTAGTGATGTTAGGATCTACCTATGAAAATAAGATTAGCTCTGCATTTGGTGAGTCAATAGACACTAGTAGAAAACATACCTTTTGTATCGGCACCATTTTCGGAGTTACTCCCGGCATTTTTTGAACCCGGGAGTGAAAGATATTTAATCCCGGCTATACCCTCGAGCGGGGAGTAAAGGTCGCTGCCCAACGCTGCTGGCTCGGCAGGCAAACCTTTAGTCCCGGTTAGAGGCTATAACCGGGACTAAAGATCGACATTTAGTCCCAGCTAGAGCCACTAACCGGGACTAAATGTTTAGTCCCGGCTGGAGGCTTTAGACGGGAATAAATATTGCTCTTTGTTCCAGTTATAACCTCTAACCGGGAATAAAGCTTCCGCCAGTAGTCATTAAAAAACAAATAGTTTTAGTTTATTAGTTTTATTTATATTCTTTTCTTAAGTATACTTTGATTTTTAGAGTCTTTTGTTGAAAAAATAGTTTTAGATTTTAGGGGGAAAATATAATTTTCACACATAAGTTTTTAAGTTTTATTTTACCGTATTTCAACGCAAAATTCTAGTGTTTTCAATCTATAATTCACATTATTTCGTCTCACGCGGCACAAAGAAAAATGTAATAATAAAAATAATTATCAGAAAAACCTAACATCTTGTGTGGGCCCATATTTTGGGGGTAAATGACTGCCAAAAAAATTTCAAGCCATTTCGACATAGGCGGAGTCGACGTGCTTCACAGAGATATATAGAACCTTTTGTTGAAATTTCAAGCCATTTCGACATAGGCGGAGTCGACGTTCCTGGTTATACACCTAAGTTCTCTGGGATTTTGAGGTCCATGTGCTTTCTAGTGCCGGATTGGTCTCAAACTTTTTCTCAAGACTGCAAATGCCCTGTGTGAAGCCACCACCAAGTTCGAGATTTTTCTGAGCTGGTTTGGTGCTTTTTGCACTTTAATTGAATTTCCGCGCGAATTCACCGATTAATTATACGTTGAACTGAGTCCACCCCCGAAAAGATCCGGAATGGTGCCAAACTTTGCCAAATGGTCTCTTGTGCCCTAGGAGACAAATATTTGTGGAGGTTGATGCAAAATTATATTGTTTTGAATATGTAATTCATCGTATTTCGTCTCACGCGGCTCAAAGAAAAATGTAATAATAAAAATAATTATTAGAAAAACCTAAGATCTTGTGTGGGGCCATATTTTGGGTGTAAATGACTGCCAAAAATTTTTTAAGCCATTTTGACATAGGTGGAGTCGACGTGCTTAACAGAGGTATATAGAACCTTTCGTCGAACCCTATCTATACACCTAGGTTCTCTGGAATTCTGAGGTCCATGTGCTTTCTAGTGTCGGATTGGGCTGAAACTTTTTCTCAAGACTTCAAATGCCTTATGTATAGCCACCACCAAGTTCAAGATTTTTCTGAGCTGGTTTGGTGCTTTTTGCACTTTAATTGAATTTCAGCACGAATTCACCGATTAATTATACGTTGAACTGGGTCCACCCCCCTAAATGATCCAGAATGGTGCCAAACTTTGCCAAATGGTCTCTTGTGCCCTAGGAGACAAATATTTGTGGAGGTTGATGCAAAATTATATTGTTTTGAATATGTAATTCGTCGTATTTCGTCTCACACGACACAAAGAAAAATGTAATAATAAAAGTAATTATCAAAAAAATCTAAGATCTTGTGTGGGGCCATATTTTGGGTGTAAATGACTTCCAAAAAAATTTCAAGCCATTTCAACATAGGCGGAGTCGACGTGTTTCACAGAGGTATATAGAACCTTTTGTCGAACCCTATCTATACACCTAGGTTCTTTGAGATTCTGAGGTTCATGTGCTTTCTAGTGTCGGATTGGGCTAAAAGTTTTCCTCAAGACTTCAAATGCCTTATGTATGGCCACCACCAAGTTTGAGATTTTTCTGAGCTGGTTTGGTGCTTTTTGCACTTTAATTGAATTTCCACGCGAATTCACTAATTAATTATACGTTGAACTGGGTCCACCCCCTAAATGATCCGGAATGGTGCCAAACTTTGCCAAATGGTCTATTGTGCCCTAGGAGACAAATATTTGTGGAGGTTAATGCAAAATTATATTGTTTTCAATATGTAATTCACCGTATTTCGTCTCACGCGGCACAAAGAAAAATGTAATAATAAAAATAATTATCAGAAAAATCTAAGATCTTGTGTGGGGCCATATTTTGGGTGTAAATGACTGCCAAAAACATTTCAAGCTATTTCGACATAGGCAGAGTTGACGTGCTTCACAGAGGTATATAGAACCTTTCGTCGAACCCTATCTATACATCTAGGTTCTCTGGGACTCTGAAGTCCATTTGCTTTCCAGTGCCGGATTGATCTCAAACTTTTTCTCAAGACTACAAATGCCCTGTGTGTAGCCACCACCAAGTTTGAGATTTTTCTGAGGTGGTTTGGTACTTTTTTAACTTTAATTGAATTTGCGCCCGAACTCACCGATTAATTATACAATGATTAATGAAGAACCTAAAGATGTACGTTACAATTACGTGAAAACTAATTTCCTGTCGAAAACCAATAAATTTAATAATTTCAATTAAAGTCTACATTTTTGCATTAACGAAAATAGTGAGTATTAGTTGCATTATGTTCAACATTTATAATAAAAAACACAATAGTTTAGGTCACATATTTTTTGTGTGCAGTAAATGAAAATAAAGTTTATTACTTTTTTCTAAAAAAATTTATGCCTAGTATTGAATTTACTGCGCAAATAATAACACTTAAACATTTAAATACAAAACATATATAAAATAAACTGATCTGCTTAAAAGTTGGCGGGAAATGAAAATGTAGCAGACCTTTAGTCCCGGCTCCTGCCACCAGCTGGGACTAAAGGTGGGTTGCATTTGGCAGTCTGCCAAAAATCCTTTAGTCCCGGCTCCTTCCAACAGCCGGGACTAAAGGTCCCCCCTTTAGTCCTGGGTGGTGGATGGAGCCGGGACTAAAGGTGCTTTAGTCCCGTGCGGTGCATGGAGCCTGGACTAAAGGTCCCCCCTTTAGTCCCGGCTGATGGCAGGAGTCGGGACTAAAGGTGCTTTAGTCCCGGGCGATGGATGTAGCCAGGACTAAAGGTCCCTCTCGTATAAACCGCCGCCTCCCTTCTCTCTTCCTCCTCATCGATCGTCTTCGTCTTCAGCGCGTCCCTAGAGCTCCGTCGCCACCGATTCGCCTCCCCGGCCACCCCGATGCCGCCTTCCTCACCGGAGGGCACCGCGAGGCTCGCCCACCTCGCCGGAGTAGCCTCGATGCCGCTCCCATCACCGATGAGCCCCCGACCGCCCCTGACGCCGCGCACGCGCGCCACGCCGCCCCCGACGCCGCGCCTTCTTCCTCACCAGAGGGCATCGTCCCGACGCCCCCGATGCCACGCCTTCCCTATGACATCCTGTTGCTCGTAAGCTCGATCGTTTTCCCAGTCGTAGCCCAGTCATGTCGGAGTGTGTCTCGCCACCATGCCAGCCATGGTTGACGTAGAGCTTCCTCCGGTGCGTCTGCTGCTGTTCTGGGTGTCGGGGTAAGTTCGCGGGGTGGTGTTGGTCATGCTGGTGCGGTCCGCCTCACCGGAGCCTCACCACCGGCGAGTTTGGTCGGCCAGAGTCGGTAGCACCGCCGTGCACTCTATTTGGGTCACTGACATGCGGGGCCGGGTCGTCAGTGAGAGGGGGAGAGAGAACAGGGAGATTTCTTATTTTCTGGGTTTTGAATAGTGCAGCAACTTTGGAAATTCATAGGAAAATAATTACATCTCCAAAAATTCTAAAAATTTGTGTGTAGCTTCTGTACATGTTCTATTATGGTTTAAAAATATGAAACTTGAAATTTGAATAAATTTTTAATGTTCACAAATTCAGTCAATTAATTGATAAATGTAATTTCCATGATTTTTGTAGGCCACTGTATAACTTCAAAAATTATGAAATTTGTTTTGGTACACTAATTTGTCATGAGAAGCTTACATAAAATTTTGAGGTCATTTGGAACAAGTTCGTTTTGAGCTTATTTCCAAATTAATTCAAAAATGGATAAAAGCAAACCCTAAGTGTTAGGTTTAGGGTTTGATCTTGTTTTGGTCATATTTCATGCACCATGAAAGCTCATGTTTACATTATCATCATGTTGAAGCATATGTTATTATTTCGTGTAGAATCCGAGAGTGAATCGATTCTAGTTGAGCAAGTTGTGGAAGAATCCCCGATTGTCTCAGGATTCGATAATTGTGGTACTGATCCGAAACCCGAGGTCATCAACGAAGGCAAGCCCCGGTTTATGCATTAAACCATTACCTTGTTTACTTTAAAAAGTTTATCACCTATGTTACCTATTGCATTAAGTTGATTAATTCAAATGTTACCTACTTGATGCATTGCCTACCTTGTTAATTGTTTACCATCCTTGAAGATGATTTCATTCACAAAGACGTAGAATTGCTTAGTATGCTTTATGGTAGGCTTTCAAAGTAAAAGTTTCGATACAATCAAAGATGGCATACTGGCCAAAGAAAGAAAGAAGATAAAATCAATTGTGTTATATTCTGATACCATGTGGCCTATACCCTAAACCCTAAACCACCCTAAACCCTAAACCACCCTAAACCCTCCCCGGCCACCGACGCTGGTCGGCCGCCCTGCGCAGGCACCACCGCCCTGAAATGTGTATGAAATGTCTATGAAACCCTAATTGCATAATTATTGTTTTATAATTGTTTAGGCTCTCTATGGCCGACTCGAGAGACGATGACCTGGAGGCGGAAATGATGGATAATATCAACACCGGCACTAAACATTGTGCCGATGTTGATAATGACTAGCAGGAAGACGATGGGAGTCAATACTTGAATCTCGATCATGAAGATAATTCCGGCGAGGTATATATTTCTCAATATCTAGCTCTCATTTATTTATTATGCATACATGTAGCCCACTGGATCGACCTTCGTTTTATAATACCTTTTGTGTTTCTATGCGTACATAGCCGTCTAGATCGATGACGACGACGGGGAACACAAAGAATGTTCAAGGGGCCAAAAAGCCGTTGGAAGGCCGCTACATCATCTCAGAATTCAACGTGGCTACAGGCGAACCACTAGGACAATATGCATAGAAATTCGTGTACCACTATGGGTACCTTGTAAGGGACAAGCTCCCGATCAATGCTTGTGAATGAAAAAAAAACAACAATGCTCCTCATATTAGTTGTCTTTGATAAGGACAAGGAGCTGATTTGGCAAGATGTTCTTGCACATTTCACGCTCCAAACAGATGATTATCATGAAGACATGACCCACGAAAGGTTGACGGAGCGAGTTAGGCACTAGACAATGAAGAAGATGGCCACCCAAGTCCAATCTTGGAAGAAGCAGCTGTACAAATCATACGTCAAGAAGAACAAGACTTCAAATTGGAACGATAAGGCCCAATCGCGAAGGCAAGGCCCTACTGGGAGGAATTTGTATAGTACAAGACATCAGAAGAGAGTGTGGAACGGATGAGAAGGAACCAAGAGAATTCCAGACAAAAGCAATACCACCATAACATGGGATCAGGTGGCTACGCGACTTCCGTTCCCAAGTGGCAAAAAATAGAAGCAGACCTTATTGCCAAGGGGGTCGTACCTGAATCAGCACCATGGCCTGAACGCACAAAGCGTTGGTTTTTAGGTCATGGGGGAGGATTGGACCCAGTCACCGGGAAGCTTGTCCATGGCACAAAACTCGAAAGAGCAACAGAAAGGTTGATTCAAATTCTAAAAGCTCGAGATAGTGGACTATTCCAGCCCAATAGAGAGAAAGATGAACTGACATATTCCATCGGGACCGCTGAGCATTCTGGACGAACTAGAGGCAAAGGGGCCATTCCGTGGGTGCAAGGTTTCCCTGAATGGATCGATTTGTACAGAAGCCGCCAGAGACGGAAGGATGAGGAGGCAGAGAGGATCCGCACCTTGCAACAATATGTTATTGAGTCACGGGAAGCGGTGCTTGAATCACAAAGGCGAGAAAAAGAAATGCAAGCGAAAATGCAAGAGGAAGTCGCAAGGCAAGTGCAAATACAATTGAGTGCCCACGGGATTACAACAGCTCCGGGAATCAACATTAGCCCCCCCGATCAGTTGAGAAACAGTTGTGCTTCTACGGAGCAGCCTGATGCCATAAAAGATGCAGAGCTGCGCTTCCCCGTGGATGACGTCACTGAACCTTTTACATCATGTGAGCTGCACATTCCAAAAGATAATGGCACAGTGAAGGTGGCTATTGGTGTTGTAAACCCTATTGACTGTACCAAGACACCAAGAATCCATGGGGCAGTAGTACCAGCTGGATATGCTACCGTCTCGGTGGATAAAGCTATTGAAGGTTTTAGCGATGTGCCTCTTGACATTCATGGAGGTGACGGGGAGAAGACCGTGGGAGAAGCAGAGAAGTCATTCATTGCATGGCGCAAGCGCTACATCAATATTCCCGGGAAGCCGTTGCTGCACAATAGGTACGGATGAAAGTGAACGAAACAATTTTTTTTATTAATTTTATATTGCCTCTTAAATAACAATTGACTCATTGTCTTCTGTACGCACACAGCAGGGCCTCCCCCAACCTAAGTCCAAAAGTACAATCACTAGACAAGCATAGTGCTCCAGGCGGCGGTTACGATGGGGTAGAAGACACGGCTGCATCCCCACCATCTCCAAGACGGTCTCCATCGCCGCCGCCACCGCCTCCAAGGCGTTCCCCAATGCCGCCTCGAAGGTCTCCAACGCTTGTTCCCCCACCTCCAAGGCATTCCCCAATGCCGCCTCGAAGGTCTCCAACACCTGTTCCCCCACCTCCAAGGCGTTCCCCAACACCGCCTCGAAGGTCTCCAACGCATGTTCCCCCACCTCCTCCCATGAACCAGGGAAGACGGATGCAAACAAATAAGCCATCTGCCCCGCCGACGAAGACGTCCAAGAAGGCCCCCGTGAAACCAAGACCAATTCCATAGAAATTGCCTGGTGAAATGAGTAAAGAGGAGTTAGATGATGAGGTTAAAAAAACCGTCGAAGCATTGTTCTCAGGCACAGGGAAGAGGAAGCAGCAGGAGCAGAAGCACTTCCACCTACCTCCAGCTAAACTAAGGCGGATGGTGGAAGCTGAGCAGAAAAAGAGGTGGCAAGCTCGTAAGCCCTCGCCACCATCAGACTTTGACCGCACTCTTAGCAAGATAATCAAGAAAGCTGCTAAAGCAGGGAAAACTATTGCACAACTCGGAGAACAAGAATTGCAATCAGTCCCTCCTCTAGTTATTGCTAATGAATATGGTTCAAACATAGATATGTTGGATATGATGGAAATACCTGCTGATAAAGAAGTGGATATGATGGAACTTGCTAACTTTTATGCTATGAGAGGTATCGACCTTGGCGATTTCCTCTTCGAAAGTGCACCGGTAGCGGATGAATGGCAGAAATATGAGCATGGCAGGAGTCTATGGAATCCTAAGACCATCAATGAACTGGGTACACAATTGTTCAAGCTAAACACCTTGTACCTCGACGCGTGTCACCGGAAAGAGTTCTGTATTTCTGTCAGAATCAAAGACGACCATTGGTTCCGTGGCGATGACGTTATGTACATTGAGTTTGCTGAATTACACCAACTAGTCCACCGGAACTCTCTTGACAAGACTCTCATCAGCTGCTATTGTCTGTAAGTGATTCTTTCTACTAATTAATAATAAGTCGCTACGTACGTACATGTCTGTGTTTATTATCCTCACTCTATATATATGATGCAGGTTTGAGATGGGAGAGTGCAAAAAGAGAGGGTGTACTGATATTGGTTTCATTGATCCACATATCGTATTCAAAAACCCTAAACCCCATCCAACATGGAAAGCAGAAACGGAGGCCAATATCAATATGTTCTTAGAGAAGCAACATGACAAGAAATGTATACTCTTCCCCTACAACTTCAGGTAAGTGTTCATAATGTCGACGATTGTGTATCCATATATATACGTTCACTGTACCTATTAGCTAATTAATGAGTGTTAATGGACATGGTAGTGAACACTGGATATTGATGGAACTCGATCTGGAGAGCAAAAAGAGTTCCAAGAGATGATAGATATTATTCAGAGGTAATTGCAGTCTCACTAGCAAAACTATTCTAGTCTATCTACATGCAAATTAATGGTCCAAATATTTTTTATGTTATTTGGTAGCTATTGGGAAAAGGTCTGTCAGGAACACCATATGAAACGCAAAGTGCCACTGAAAGTAGTGCTATACAAAGTAAGTACTATATACCTACCTTAGTTCAATTTCCCTATGCTCGGATGATGACGAATCTTTTTCTCGTAAAGTGGGTTCTGCTGCAGCTCTAGGGGACCAATCTCTGTGGATACTATGTTTGCGAGTTCATGAGAGTGTGCTAAAAAAGAACTAGTCTAGAGGAAAAAAGGGTAAGTGTACACATATATATATTCTTCATACATATATTTATATATATATATATATATATATATTCGTGATAGATACAATTTATTTATCATTATTCTTGATACACACATATATATATATACATACTAATATACTTTTTCTTTATCTCATATCTCAAATTGAAGACTCGTTGGTTGAAGGAAAAAACCCTGGACACACACCATCTCAAAGCAATCCAAGAGATAATAGGTGGATTTCTGAATGATCAGGTCTTAACTCCCGGCGGCGAGTTTTACTATGACCCAAATATGTGATGATGAAAGCCAAATTTCATATTGATCCAAAGAACATGTGATGATGAAATGTACAATTAATGCAAACTTTACATGTGACGATGAAATGTAATATTATGTTTTAGTTTACTTTTACTTGTGTTGCTTGCGTGCATTGATCGAGCGAAAACTTTACAGTACGCGCGCGTATACGTATATTACTTTACAGCGAATAATGCGTATTCGAAAACCAAATTAAAACAAAAAAGAATCATCAATTGAAATAAGTAGGAAAAGAAAAAAAAAGACCCTTTAGTCCCGGTTGGTAATACCAACCGGGAATAAAGGGGCCAGCCCAGGAGTTGGCGTGGCTACCTTTTTAGTCCCGGTTGGTATCACCAACCGGGACTAAAGGTCCACTTCTATTCCCGGCTACTAACCCTTTATTCCCGAACTCCTATTCCCGGCTGCGTAACCGGGAATAAAGGGGGTTGGCAGCCGGGAATAGAAGCCATTTTTTTACTAGTGAGACGATGAAGTGGTGAATGGAAACTAGGTAGGCGCAAATCACAATTACTTGGTTCCATCCAACTATGCTAAAAGATGGAGGGATATACACGATGGCTTTCAGTTTGTCATGCTCATACAAACATGTAATAAAAACATTTAGGCAATCGAATCAACACTATTCATTTGCAATACATTAATGAAGCAGGGATAGTGTGGTAGTGACACACACAAACATTTTATTGCCAGTAATAGAAAAAGGCACAACACAAACTTTGACAGAAGCACACACACAAACAACGACTCATACACACAACATACATGTGTATAGATACATATATAGCAAGCACGCAAGCCAATAATGTGAAAAAATCAAACCAACAACAAGGTAGCTAGACACGATGATGCTGTATTCACTCTTCAAATAAATCCCTGCCGTTCAGCACTGCATGGCTCTAGCTATAGCTTTATTTATTAGTATATAAGATAGACGATATATAGGTACTTTACTCACTACACGCCGTGGCCGTGCAGCTCCTGTGGCAGCCGGGTAATGCCTGCGTGGGTGCAGAAGGCCCAGAGGCAGGAGATGAGGTCGCCGCCGGAGGTAGCCACGGCCTTGGCGTGACCTTGGGCGTCGTTGGACGGGGCCAAGTAGATGACCAGCCGTACCCAGAAATTGGCCAGCTGATTCCAGGCTTCAGCCTCATCGCCAATCTTGTCGATTGTGTCCAGCAGCTCCACGGCATCCCGTGTCGTCTTGTCTAGATGACGCCGCTTGCTCCTCAGGGAACGTAGGATGGTGTCCTTGCTGCAGCGGCACGGCGTGCACAGCATGCAGCCCCAGCTGCAACAATTCTGCAACACATTTGCCAGGCAGGTCCTCATGTCTTTGAACCTCTCAGACACCCATACCTCATCGTCAGGCAGCACCTCCGGCATGTGCGCCACCAAGTACATGCAGTACCTGGATAGCGTTTTCGCCACGTCCCTCGCGTCGTCGTGGTCGACAGGAACATCGTCTGCTTGCCACTTCTTCTTCTTCTTCTTCTTCTTCTCCTTCTTCATCTTCTTCTGCTTCTTCTTGTGCTCGATGTTGAAGAGCTCTGTGGCGAGATGGCTGGCCAGGATGATCTCAGTAGTAGAACTTGTCGTTGTCGTCGTCGTCCTTCCAGCAGCAGCAGCACTCTCTCCGTCGTCAGGGCCAAGGCCAACCACACCCAGCAGCTGCAGAGGAAGGCTGATGGTGGGGTTGTCCACTCTGACGAGCTTCAAGACCTGAATAATATCTTTCTTGGCTTTGGTTGCCAACCGGATTGGTTTCTTTGTGCATATGGATAGATTGTCAATCGGCCCATAGGCATCAACAATGGATACTTGGTTGATCTGGATATCTTGGTAAGCTCGGCGCCAAAATATAAGTGATCTAGTCCAATGAAATATCTGGTACCTGATAACAAACATGTAGTACAAGCTGTTCCTTGTCAGATTGTAAGCTTCGGGCTTGGCGCCATAGTAGCACACTAGGCGGACCAGGTTGGAGTTTAAGTTGATGTAGGTAGTGAAGAACTCGTTGGCTTCAAAGCAGATGAGGGTAGCCAGAAGCGCTAAGGTGATGGCCAAACAAAGGAATGGGAAGTTTTCAATGAGGCTATGGCCGGTTGATACTGATACCACAGCCATGCAATAGAAGTAATCATCGTCTTTGGAGGTGACGAGTATAGCCAAGATGGCTACGAGGTATGTTGGCACGAAGAGCAAGGACAAGACAATGTTGGGGATCAAAAGGTTCACGCTGGACATCAACACACGGTCGGCTGCCTGGTAATAGCGTTGGAGGAAATCAAGCTCTAGCTGAAGCACCCGAAAGGGCCTATTGGCTCCGTCGTCACCGTCATCACCTTCATGGAGCTTGAGGCTGAGAAGGCCCTTGAGCATCACCCTGCGAGCCATGTCTGAGCCCACCTCCACCATGGGGTATTGCTCGAACCGGCGTCGTAGCAGCTTGAAGAGGGAGAAGGAGAGGCACAAGTCCTGAAGGTATAAGCCTAAACCCTTCGCCCTCCTCCTCCCCCTGTCGTCAGACAAAAGAAGACCAATGTCAGTGCTAGTCTGTTTTCGCCATTTCCATACCGTACCCACGGTGACAATTTTGCTACTTGTCTTCTTTCCATCGCTTGCAGCTGCATGATGGTCGTCGTCCGCCAGGTCCAAATGGACACTGACATGCTTCAGGCCGCTCTGGTCGCCAGGGCACCCTCCGACACCGTAGCCGTAATCGATAGTGGTCATGACCTTGGGTTGCGCCTTCTTATTCTTCTTGTCGAACACAAGTTTGTGCTCCCCTTCCACCACGAACGGACACATTTCCATAATGGCGTCAGGATCATCCGGAGGAGGAAGAGGAGGAGCGGAGACATGGCTGCTCTTCTCCTCCTCCTCCTTTTCTTTAACGTGCTGCATGTAGGCCGTGATGAGGAGAGGGTTCCTCCCGGTGTGCCAGGACCGGCCCTCCCTCCACGTGTTGAAGATCCTCTGCATCAGCTTCAAAAAGCTGAGCAGCCAGAGGATGGCAAACATGGCCCTCATGGCGTCTGCCCACTTCTTGTCCGCTTCGCCACGGGCGTGACCTCCCATGTTGAAGAAGACAAGGTAGCCGGCCCACACCATGTGGCCGACCTCGTCGGCGTTATCCATCAGCGTGAACCGCCCGAGGCTCCTCGAGAAGGAGGAGCCATCGTCCGGCAGCACCATCACCTGCACCTTCATGCGGATGAGCTCGACGAGCAGGAACCACAGCAGCGTGAGGAGGAACCCCGTCCCGCCCTGGGCCTTTGTGAGCGAGAAGACAGATGAGAGGACGGGGAGGAAGAGGACGAAGGTGATGCGTAGCAAGACGCGCACCACGGGCTCAAGGTTGAGAGTTTTGTGGCCAAGGCCAACGAACAGGCGAACCATGCCCGAGCAGAGGAGGGTGAAGGTGAGGAGCAGCATGAGCACCACCGTGAGGGCCAGGACCCTCGCCGTCATGGGCTCCGCGCTCGCCACAGCCGTGCCATTGTACGACTTCAACATTTGGCTGCACTGGGCTTTGTCGAGTTTCCACAGATCTAGGAGGCTAGCCCTAACCATGTCCAAGGGCACAACAGCCATTGTATTGCATGTGGTGTGTGAATGCATGTATATGGCTATGGCTACAACCTCCTATAGTGTATATATATTAGGCATGCGTGTGCGTGTATGTGGCACTGCATGCCGGTATTATTCTTTGCTTGGCAAACAATTCACACAAATGTGCCCTAGCACATGCTCGCACACGAATCAGTGCTTCCGCTTTCATCCTTTTGGTCCCCGGATTGCCAGCAGCGCATGCAGCAGATGCCTGCCGCGCCCGGAGCCTAAAGCTCTAACAGTGCACTGCATGACTGCGTGCCGCTGCGAAAATTAAAGGATACCTTTTCGCAAGTGTATGGTTTACGAAGGAATTGCTCTGCCTGGTCGGGGAGCCTTTTTCTTTTTCTTTTTCCCCTGGATCACTTTCCTACATTACGTGCCACTGACAAATATTCTTATTCTTAGGCAGAAGGAACTTCTTTTAATTTTGTCCGGTGGACTATTCAGGTGGTCTTAATATATATGACATTATGTTATATTAGGCCAGCACCAACACAGGCTTATGGTATCAACAGCCTCATAAAAAAAGTACTGTTGATCCATCTAGGTCCATATGGCAACAGTGGCGGAGGATAAAAAAATTTAAGATAGGACGAAGTCGATAACATAGATAGTAAAGTAATATCTCTCAAAATGGTTTACTAGACGTAGTGATAGTCAAGCACAAAATATATAAGTAAAAATATTTAGGATAAATAGAATTATAGAAAATGCAAGCAAAGTCAACTAACAATGTGACCATGAAGCTTCAGTCACGTCTAGGCGCCCTAGGCAATTGCATTTGCCTATCTTTCTTGTTTTGAAATGTTTTCTTGATCTTCTCAAGGTCAATTCCTTTTAATATTTCTCGCTCAATGTAACACCATTAAGTCATTAAGCCAAGCATCAGACATATTGTTGCGCAATTCTGTTTTGATAATCTTCATAGCTGAAAAGAACCGTTCAACTGACACTACGGGATACGGGAGGTTTGCCGAGTGGCCCTGGCACTCGGCAACCTCTTTGCCGAGTGTTGCACTCGGCAACCAACACACGACAAAGATTTATCGGCAAACATTCTTTGCCGAGTGTTTTTTGTCGTGCACTCGGCAAACACTTTGCCGAGTAAAAAAAAAACACTCGGCAAACATTTTTTTAAGGAAAATAAAAAAACAAGCACAGGCCGCCACCTATGGCCGCCCACCACCACCGGCCGCTCCAACGCTCGGCGGCCGCACGAGCCACCACCACCGCCTGGTTGGAAGGGAGAGGCGAGGGGGGAGAGCAAGGACGAAGCAACGGAGGGTGCCGCCGCGATGAGCTGGGCACCGAGTTCACTGTCTCAGGCCCAGCCGCGGTTGATGCCAGCGAGGAGGCCTCCATGGGCACCTCCCGAGTCGCCGATGATGGGGGACGGGGGCTTCCCTTGCTGGATCTGGCCCTCCCCACCGTGGATGGCACATGCTGTGCATCTGGTGAGACGCTGGCCATGGCTGCGCCGGCATCCGGCCCCGGCGGAGCAGGGGGGCCATGGAGGGCTCGTTGGCTAGGTAGCCGGTGTCCGAGCAGGGGCCCGCAGGGCCTACCTCGGCGTAGTCAGTGGCGGGATCCGATGCTGTTGAGGCAGCCGCCGCCGGCGACCGCGCGGACGGCAGTGGCGGCGACGCATCGGTGCCTGTGTGAGCCCGCGGAGGTGGGGAAAGGGAGGGGCTAGAGGTGGATCTAGGGAGGGGAGAGAGGGAAGGCGAGGAGGGGGCGGACTCCAGTAGCGGTGGCCGTGCAACCAGCGGCGGCGTTGGCGTAGCTACGCTCGCGCGCGCCCGGGGAGAGGGGGAAAGGGAGGAGCTGCTGGTGGATCTGTGGAGGGGAGGGGAGAGAGGCGTGCGGGGAGAAGATAGGGCGCGCCCACGGTTAAAAAACATTTTTTCCTATGTCGAGTGTCCTGGATGTGGGCACTTGGCAAAGTTTTTATTTTTTATTTTTTTTCTTCTCCTTTTTCCCAGAAAAAATATTTTTTACTTTGCCGAGTGTCCTAGATCTGGGCACTCGGCAAAGTTTTTTTCATTTTTTTCTTCTCCTTCTTTCCCAGAAAAAAGATTTTCTTTCTTTGCCGAGTGTCCTGGATCTGGGCACTTGGCAAAGTTTTTTTTTCATTTTTTTCTTCTCCTTCTTTCCCAGAAAAAAGATTTTTACTTCTTTGCCAAGTGTCAAAAAAACACTCGGCAAACCCTATCTTTGCCGAGTGTTTTTTTAACACTCGACAAACCTCTTGTTTACCGAGTGTTTTTTTGCCGAGTGTTTTTAGCGCAGCACTCGGTAAAGATCTTGTTTGCCGAGTGCCCGAGAGAATACACTCGGCAAACATAAAAACACTCAGCAAATTTGACATTTCCGGTAGTGCTAGTGAACATGAGAGAACTCAAGTTCAACTATGGCCCTATGAAGGCCCATGACTTGCATGTCATTATGACTCAGCTGCTCTCTGTTGCCCAGCGTGGTATCCTCCCACCAAAGGTCCGTGCCCCAATCATAAAAGCTTTGCTCGTTCTTCAACGTGATCTCAAAAAAGGTCATTGATGTGTCCATGCTAGAGTAGCTGTAGCGGGACACAGCCAAAACTCTCATTAGGCTTGAGATGCATTTCTCGCCGACTTACTTTGCTATCTCATTGCATCTGCTCATTCATCTTGTTGACCAAATTAGAGCCCTTGGCCCAATGTACCTGCATCAGATGTTCCCTTTTGAAAGATTGATGAAAATTTTTAGGAGGTATGTTAGGAAGAGATTCAGGCCAGAAGGGGGCATGGTTGAAGGATGGTCAACGGAGGAGGCCATTGAGTTCTGCACATATTATCTGGACATCAAAAGGGTCGGAGTTCCAGAATCTCGTCACAAGGGAAGACTACATGGCAAAGGAACGATTGGGGAGAAATCTATTACAGTAGACGACCCTGTTTCTTTCAGACAAGCATAGTTTGCTATTCTCCTGCAAGCCGAGGGTGTGATGCCATACATTAATGAGCACAGGCAATCGCGGCAAACTTTGTATCCGAGCAAGTCACAGGCTTGGCTGGATAAAAAACATAAGGAGGAATTTGTCAACTGGTTGTGACGTCGCTTGTTTGGAATAAAGTTGGGTAATCAACTGGATGCCTTAGCCAAGGGACCTTTGAGTACATATCTTAAGTACCAAGGGTATGAGATCAATGGATTCACATTTTACACAAAAAAGCAAGATGGAAAGAGCATATATCAAAATTGTGGTGTTTGTTTTGATGCTCATAATGAAAACGGCAACGTGCAGGCGACATACTATGGTTTCATAGAGGAGATATGGGAGCTAGCCTATGGTCCGTTGAAGGTAGCTCTTTTTTGCTGCCAGTGGGTCCGGCTCGAGGAAATCAACACTGACAGCGAAGGGTTCACTACCGTTGATCTCACTAAGACCGCATACAGAGACGACCCCTTCATCCTTGCAAGACATGTTATGCAAGTCTTCTATGCAAGGGACAACAAGACAAAAGGAAGGCTAAAAGTAGTCCTAGAAGGGAAAAGGAAGATTGTCGGTGTCGATGGAGTGACGGACGAAGAAGACTACAGGGGCTATCAGGAAATGCCTCCATTCGGGGTGAACATACCCCTACCTATCATTTAAGAGGGTGACGAACCTGCTTACGTACGGCTTGATCACAATGAGGCCCTCATTTTTGATGCACCTAAAGATAGTTAGATTATTGTTAACTATGTAATCATTATGCACATAATCGTGAAGGATGTTTGATCCTGATGAAACTCTTATCTCCTCACTCCTCCTCGTCAATATTCTGCCAACTCAGCAAATATGCAGACGTATCATAGTAATTAATGAGAATGAAAGTTATTTAAACACCAGCTCCACCTTATTACTATTCAAACACTCGATTAGACACCGGACGTAACATTTCTAAACTTTACTCTCTGAATTTAAACACCAGCTAAATATAAATATAAATATATATGTCTAGAATTCCGATAGAAGGACATTGGGGCGGCCACTCTCTTCCGAGCTACTACTAGTAGTGAGGGATCCATAGCTCCTCGGCGCCACTGGTCCCCAACCAGTTTGTAGTCCCTGCTCGCAATACTCGAAGGAGCCCAGCCCACAGTCGGCATTGAGCAAAGGTGTAGTAGCTCCATTCCTCCTCCAACCTTCATTGATCATTGATGTATGTGCTCCTAGAGATGTGAATGGGAATGCCTTTGGCTTGTGTGTTGACTATTGAGTGATCCATTTACTTGATGCATGTACTGTTCCAGCCTCCAGATCAGGCCGAGATGAAGAGGAACTCTAAGAAGGCCATGGAGAAAGAAGGTGCACAGAGAGAATTCATTTAATAATTTATAAAATTGAAACAAAAAATTTGGGCCACCTGGGACTCGAACACGGGTCTCGGAGGCAAAGTTGAGGGGTCTTAACCATTGCGCCATTAGGAGGAGTTTGAAAGAAAACTAAAAGTTATCCTACTTAACACCTAATTGCTACACTACTTAACTACCGGTTTGGAGAATGACCCGGCAGTGATATACCCCCATCACTGTTGGTTTATAATCAAAACCGGCAGTGATGAGCTATTTCCTGAAGTAAATTAATAATTTATAAAAGAGAACAAAAAAATTTGGCCCGCCTGGGACTCGAACACGGGTCTCGGGGGCTAAGTTGAGGGGTCTTAACTGTTGCGCCAGTTGGAGGAGTTCGAAAGAAAATAAAAAGTTATCCTACTTAACACCTAACTACTACACCACATCACTGCCGGTTTGGGGAATGACCCGGCAGTTATGTACCCCATCACTGTCGAATTACAATCAAAACTGGTAGTGATGAGCTATTTCCTGAAGTAAATTAATAATTTATAAAATAGAACAAAAAAATTTGGGCCGCCTAGGACTCGAATGCGGGTCTCGGGGGCTAAGTTGAGGGGTCTTAACCGTTACGCCAGTAGGAGGAGTTCGAAAGAAAACGAAAAGTTATCCTACTTAACACCTAACTTAACACCTAACTGCTACACCACATCACTGTTGGTTTGGGGAAGGACCCCTAACTGGCTACGATGGCGGCAGGGCCCTTCACTGCCAGTTTTGGTTCTTCACAGTCGATTGCTCGAACTGACATAGAAGGCTCCATTCATTGTAGGTTTTTAAACTAAAACCGATAGTGATGTGTAGATGCTCCTCACATGCCAACAGTGCTCCCACTGACCACAATAGTTGGAACACTGCTCCCACCTACCCCGACAACTTTAGTTCAGAAATAAAATTGTACCACGACTGCTAGCCCCTATAAAATGGCCTTTGGCCATGAGCTAGCCTCTCCATGCATGTTGGTTTCAGAAAGGCCTTATCAGCTATGATACAATATTTTCCTCTCACAACAAACCACAGATATCGTTATGCGTCATAGTCCACCAAAATGGTGCACACAAGAGGTACTGGAAGAATGCTACTGAAGATAGAGCAACGCCGAAGATTAGAGATGCCATGAGGTTCTTAGAGCCATCCGCTGCGGTGCGCATCTGGAAAAAGGCCATGTACAGACAAGGCAGATTCATCGATGCCACCTTGTCAACCGGTATAGCTCGTAGACCACATCGGTGCTGCTGTTTGCCCCTAGTTGGTGCTAGAAGAATGCTACTGAGGTGGTTACATTATAATGTGTTGATACACATTGATTGTAACATTGACCTATACACAAATAGGTCTTTGTTATTGTATATGAAATTTTAGTGTAAGGTCTTTGTTATCGTATACGTAATTTACTTCTAATATTTTTGTTATTTTTTGATGTATTTTATTACTATCTAAATAAATATATCGTTGTTGTTAAAACTTTCTCACTATACTATCTAAATAAATATATCCTTTACATATATGCACCTTCACTGTCGGTTTTACTTACAAACTGGCAGTGATATTAACTTTCACTGTCGGTTCTATTTAAAACCCGGCAGTGATATTAACTTTCACTGTCGGTTCTACTTAAAAACCGGTAGTGATGTCCATGCCCCCCTATATGAAACAAACCACCGGCCACATACATCGATCCCACCAACCCACGAACTCTCACAATCTCATTTCTCACATTTCACTCTCACTTCTCAAGAAATCCACTCTCTCTACATGATTTGGTCATGGCTCCTGCATTTTTCAATGGTATTGATATGTTGTCTTCTCCAATATTCTATCTATATTCATTTGACCTATATTTATATTCATGTTTCTTTGCATTCTATATTTATATATATTCTTATTCCTTGCATTCGATCTATATTTAATTATGTTGCCACATTTTACTTAGAAGAATTTTTTATGCATATATTTTATGTTCAAATTTTTTTGGCATTTTATCGATCAGGTGGTATGAACAACGGACCTCCCCCACCACAAGAATCAGGTTTCCACCCTGGCGATGAGTCATTCGCTCCTAATGTGGCCATTCCACGGTTCCCTATTCTAGCTATTGTATGAAATATTTTCCAACACCTTTTGTTTTTTTATGCTAACAAATAAGTGTAATTAGTTTAATATCATTGTTGCATACATATATGTCGCAGACTATATCCCCAATAGATTGACTGCGAACATCACTTAGTTGATTCTTTATCTCGGACATCGTCGAGAACACGACATCTAATGCAAGTGGTCGGCTATGGACGTGTGAACTCAGTTTTACATCCCTTTGAGGGGTGCAAATCATCGAAACCATATCCACGAGACAGGAAGACAGAGCCCGGACGTGATAAGCGCCCAATTCAGTGCCATGCGCATCTGTTTAGAGGCACTTCGATGTGTTTGTTATAATGTGCCTGATTTCTCGCACTTCAAGGCACTTGCTTTGAATGCTGGTGATATCCCCGTCCCACAAGCAAGCGAATGGTTTGCGAGCTACAACCGTGCGGATGTGGTAAAATGGTCACTTATACCCGAGTCATGGTTATTTGTTGTTTATTATTGTAATAACATTCTCTATTTTTTTCTTTTTCTCCGCATGTAGATTGCACTCCATGACCTTACCTATGCTGCATGTGGCTTCTGGGCCGTTCTAGACCAAGCTACAGAGCAACTTGGGTACGATTGAGACTTCTACAATGGTAACCTCGGCTAGCTCACTGTAGAAGAACGCTAGTACTGCATAAGAATTACTAACAGGGACAGTGGTTGTTTAGTAGGTTACATCTATGGCCAACCATTCTTTCGGTATTGTGAGGCACGAGAGAGTGCACTCATACAGGCATTGGACTTCATCGATACAAGCGGATACATAATCCATGACATCAATTACCATATATGGCTACAAAGGCATGTTAGTGTGCGTGGCCCTATCGAACCCAGCAATGATTTCGATAGTAATTAATGTTTATTAGGTTGTTTTCAAGGTCGTAGTTTAATTGGGTTCTAATTTTAATTTGTACGGCTCTGTGTGTTTAATTATTGTCATGCATGTAATTCGTGTAACATTTGTTGGGCAACTAGAAATATACATTCCGATGTCGTATTCATTTCAAACTTTTTCTTAGGCTTCCACATGCCACGTGTGAAGGAAACACCTAGTTTAGGATTTTCCGGAGATGGTTTGCTATTTTCTGAGGTTTAATTGAATTTCCGCGCGACGACACCGTTTAATTATAGGTTGAACTGAGTCTACCCACGAATGATCCGGATTTGTGCTAAACTTTTACATAGGCTCTAATGTGCCCTAGTGATAAGAATTTTGTGGAGGTGGATGACAAAATCAATTGGGTCCAAGATGAAATTCACCCTCTTTTGCCTCATTCGGCATAGAGAAAAATATAATAAATAAAAAACTGATAAAAAAAATCTCAAATCCTGTGTGGGGTCTTAATTTGGGTGTACATGCTTGCCAAAAAAATTTTTAAGTCATTTTGATATAGGCAGAGTATACATGCTTCATAGAGGTACATGTGCCTTTTCATCGAACCATGACAATACACATAGGTTATCAAGGTTTCTGTGGTTCATAGGCATTTCGGTATCGTATTCGTCTCAAACTTTTTCGTAGGCTTGCACGTGCCATGTGTGAAGGAAACACCAAGTTTGGGATTTTTCAAAGATGGTTTGCTACTTTCTGAGGTTTAATTGAATTTCCGGGCGCGACACCGTTTAATTATAGGTTGAGCTGAGTCTACCCACGAAAAGACCTGGAATGGTGCCAAACTTTTACACAGGCTCTAATGTTCCCTAGGGATAAGAATTTTGTGGAGGTGGATGAAAAAATCTATTGGGTCCAAGATGAAATTCACCCACTTTTGTCTCATTCGGCATAGAGAAAAATATAATAAATAAAAAACTGATCAGAAAAACCTAAGATCTAGCGCGGGGTCTTAATTTGGGTGTACATACTTGTCAAAAAAAATTCAAGCCATTTCGATATAGGCGGAGTATACATGCTTCACAGAGGTACATGTGCCCTTTCATCGAACCATGACTATACACATAGGTTATCATGGTTTATGTAGTTCATACGCATTCCGGTGTCGTATTGGTCTCAAACTGTTTCTTAGGCTTGCACGTGCCACGTGTGAAGTAAACACCTAGTTTGAGATTTTCCGAAGAAGGTTTGCTACTTTCTAAGGTTTAATTGATTTTCCGCACGACAACACCGATTAATTATAGGTTGAACTGAGTCTACCCAGGAAAAGATCTGGAATGGTGCCAAACTTTTACATAGGCTCTAATGTGCCCTAGGGATAAGAATTTTGTGGAGGTGGATGAAAAAATCTATTGGGTCCAAGATAAAATTCACCCTCTTTTGTCTCATTCAGCACACAGAAAAATATAATAAATAAAAAAACTAATTAGAAAAACCTAAGATCCCATGTGGGGTCTTAATTTGGGTGTACAAGCTTGCCAAAAAAATTTCGAAGCCATTTCGACATAGGAATACATATCCTTCTATTTATTCAGTATATAAAAGAAATTTTTTAATATATATAAACATCACTGTCAGTTTCAAGAAACCGGCATTAATGAGAATAAATCGACAGTGATGCTGGTTATCATTATCGGTTTATTTTGAAAACCGGCAGTGATATATAAAAAATTAAAAAAATTGTGCCAGCCCTCGGGTTCGAGCTCGGATCTCGGGCTGCAGAGTTTAGAGACTTAACCGCTGCGCTAGTATAGGATGTGTGCCAAGGTTATTTATTTTTTCCTTTGGACCTTTAGGCCGCTTAATAAATTATAAAATAGAACAAAAATATTTGGGCCGCCTAGGACTCGAACATGAGTCTCGGGGGCTAAGTTGAGGGGTCTTAATCGTTGCGCCAGTAGGAGGAGTTCGAAAGAAAACAAAAAGTCATCCTACTTAACACCTAACTGCTACACCACTTCACTGCTAGTTTGGAGAATGACCCAGCAGTGATATACCCCCATCACTGTCGGTTTATAATCAAAACCGACAGTGATGAGCTATTTCCCAAAGTAAATTAATAATTTATAAAATAGAACAAAAAAATTTGGCCCACCTAGGACTCGAACATGGGTCTTGGGGGCTAAGTTGAGGGGTCTTAACCGGTTGCGCCAGTAGGAGGAGTTCGAAATAAAATGAAAAGTTATCCTACTTAACACCTAACTGCTACACCACATCACTGCCGGTTTGGGGAATGACCCGACAGTGATGTACAACATAACTATCGGTTTACAATCAGAACCAGCAGCGATGAGCTACCTGTATAAAAGAGGCGTGGGTTGAAATTATCTAAATTCATTTCAACCCCATGCCAACCCCTCCCCCCGCGCCGTCGGAGCACCACCCCGCGCCGGAGCACCGCCCCACGCCGTCCACCGCCCCACGCCGGAGCACCGCCTCACGTCGGAGCACCGCCCCAAGCCGGAGCACCGCGCTGTCCGTGCCCCAATTCCTCGTCCACGACGCCGGCCGTGCCCCTCCTCCTCGACACCTACACTCCCACCATCGAGGCCTTCAGGAGCACGTGGACAGCTGCTTTCCCACTCCCACGGTGAGTGCGTGGTTCACTGCTCGCTATGTGTGTGATGAAATGTCCCACGGTGTTGCTGCTTACTTGAATCAATAGAGGTGTTGCTATGAATCAGTAGAGGTGTTGCTGCTTACTTGAATCCAGTAATATTATTTTGGGGGAACATTTGTGTAACACATTTTTACCAATTCACTTCTAAGAAGAAAAAAGTTGACTTATGTCTACATTAAGTGACAGTATGTGATTATTTTCCTTGGCTATTCGTGTACTGCTGGTCAGGGGCGAAGCTAGAGCAAAATGATTGGGGGTGCACCACTTAATTCATAACTACACTAACCGATATGATGTTTAATCAAAAATAGCATAACTAATGTGCAACTACCATGTTTTAATATCAAATTCGACTTCTACCAATAGAGATGAGATTTTGGTCCAAACATAACACTCACCATTTAACAAAAAGAAGACAACATTGATCACTTTAGTGTAGTCATCATTGATAGAATCCCAAAATCATGAACAAAACATGCCCCATTTAGCATAATATGTGATCCAGGAGACCATGATGAAGATCCCACTAGCCTAAAAGGAAAGAAAACAAATAGGTTAGTTATTTAGCAAATAAACCGTAGAATTTTCCATTAATAGTAGATGCATTGCATTACCTATCAGAGATCATATTTACGCCCTTTTCCTTCCATTGTCATGAAACGTCGAACCACGGCCTCCTTGGTCACTTTCTTCATTTCTTCTTTCTCTAGATAGCAAATAAGTCTATGACTCAAGTACTGATCACCCATGCGATTAGACAAAGTTGTTTTGACAATCTTCATTCCCGAAAAGCATCTCTCAACTGTTGCAGCAGTGACAGGCAATACTAGCAAAGCAATGCACATAATAAGCTGTTTTACTTTCTCTCATGATCAATGATTGCAAAGTGAGTATTTTATGTGCATTATGTGATTTAGTAAAATAGACTTTGCAGCCCTACAAAATTTTCATTTGAAATGTAACCTGGATTGCTTGGAGGATGAGTAACATGCTTTTATTTGCATTCCTGGCAACCTACTTCAATGTTTTGTTTGTTATAGGCTAGGGTGTCCATGCCTGACCAAAGTAAAGTATGCTTGCTTACTTGAGAAATTCACATGAGCACCCCTATTGCTAACTATTAACCAATGACATATGATGCTGCATGCTAGCAAGTATGATTACTAAACCACATTGATCTCTGAATAATAAACAATCCCATTATTTAGGTAATTTTTTATCATGTCAAGGATAAAGAACATTAATTAGATTTAGTTTGGCCATATAACTTGAATAATAACTCTTGTTCAGTGAGTTACCATTACCACTTACCACAAGCCTAATTTACTTAAATGTATAGGCAACCATGGCATGGTATGTAGGGCATGTTGGTCACATGCCTGGGATTTATCGAACCTGGGAAGATTGCTATGCTCATGTCAATCACTACCCTGGTAATTTGCACAAATAGTACAACACAGAAGCTGAAGCTTTGAGGACCTACTATAGTCATCTGTCCTACCTTGCAAACCATGGGCAACCGGCCTGCTATGGTCCAATGAATGCAAACCATGGCCATCCACTGGCACTGGAGATTGAAGAGAAGCCACCTGCCAGAGATGTGAAGATTAGGAGAATTGCTCCTTGGTCTTGGAAAGATGTCATGCTTTTATTTACGGCTATGGTCATTGCTTTTCTTATTTGGAAGTTGATGTAGGCTTAGTTTCATAGAACAGTAGGTGGACTTTGTTGTCAATCAAACAATGAATTTGTTCTAGGTGAACATATGCTATTATTTGACTTTGTTGTATGTGGACTTATTATTAGACTTTGCATTAAACATATTATATATATATGAGCATATGCTATTAGTAGTTGTCTGCAGCCAAAACTAACCACGATCGTGTCACAGCCATGACTCATCATCGCCTGTTACCCTGTCGTCGAAGAACAGATCGGCAACAAGAAGCGACTGATATCGCTGGGACGGGAGAGCCGCATGATCTGACAAACGGTGATGGTGCCAATCAGGATAGTGAGAATGAGCAGCCATGGACCCCGTCCGGTCTGCTCGATCTGGGTCAAAATGACCAAGATGTCCAAGTAACTTTGGTATCATGTGACTATGTAGCCACACACGCTAATCAATTGAGAGGGTCATAGCTTACTTGGTGTCTCTGGCAGGGGCCACCACTGGCCGAGGAGCCAGAGGGTTCGGGTAGCAGGAAGGCCAGATCCAAGCACGGTGTGTCAAGGATTCCTGTTAGTAGGAATGCACACTGGCACATTACTGAGTTCGATGAATTCGGGGATCCACTCTCACCGCCTATAGCTTTGACCAAATACAAGACTATCATCAGGTTACTTGTTAGGGACTTCATCCCGATTAGGTATAGGAAGTGGACTGGGAAAGATGATGACCCGTGGAGGGTTCCCGAAAGTGAGAAGGATTACATATGGGATATCAAGATCATAGAGTATTTCACTTTTCCAATGGAGTATGACAAGGAGTTAGTCAAGAAAAAAGCAAAAGAAATCATGGGGACATGCTTCAAGAATTTCAAGGGGACATTGTACAAGCATTTTTTCCTCCAAAATAAAGAGCCAGATTTCAATGGTGGACAGTTTAGCAAGTAGAAGGACTTCTGATAGGATTTCAAGGAATACAGGTTATCTAAGGAGTACTTAGAACTAAGCAGAAAGAATAAGGAGAACTCGCAGAAAGCGACAAATCCTCATCATCTCGGCTCTCGCGGCTACGCCAAAAAGATACCAGAATTTGAAGCAGAACTTGAAAAGATGGATCACCTTGCTGATGAAGGCATTCAGGTTGAGACCACCGATTGGGAGCCAAGATTGGTAATATACTGTATGGGGAGGAATGTACGCCACATAGAGGATGGGAGCTTTAGCTCCACAAATCAACCCATGAGCGAACTCATCCAAAGGATCTCCTAGGTAACTGAGGAGGTGAGGCAAGGGACTCGCACTTCTAATAGGGAGAAAGACGTGCTCACCCAAGCACTCGGAACCAAGGAGCACCCTGGTCGCACTAGAGGAACCGGTGTTGTTCCTTGCAAATTAGCATTCCCCCAAGAATCTAACACTTACTAGAGCCGCTCGAGGGGTAGAGCGAATCAGGAGGCAGAGTATTTGAGGCGACTAAAAGAGATGGAAGAAAGAATGGACGCATGGATTGAGGCAACTGTTGAAGCATGAGTCCAGCAAATTTTGCTGTCCAAGGGGTCAGGAGTACCACAAAACCCTACTCATACTGCCTTTAGCCCACAGTTTAGCGGTCGCAGCAGCTACGGATCGACCCCGCTCGACGAAGAAGATGCGAATGTGCCTCATCTGGTGGACGGCATCACTAAACCCGTTAATGTCAAGTTGTACATCCGTTAGGAATGGACAAAGGATAAGGTGGCGCTCGGCTAGGCCTGGCCTGTGGGAGACGGGACCATTAATGGCTGCCCAATTCCACAGGGGTACGCTCGTGTCACCATTGACAGAATTCTTGATAAGAAGTATAACAAGATACACATTGAGTACCCCATAGCGGAAGACAGGCCAAAACTTGGTCATAACAAGGGCTATCAAGTGGCCTGGCGCAAGCGCTTCATTAAGCTTGACCACCAATTGTCCTCTGATGATGAGGACGATTGCGAGTCTTTGCCCACCCACGATGATCACTCACCATCTCCCAACAGAGATCACTCCCCTCCTCATCCCTTGCCATCACCCCCGAGAAGACAGAGGTCTCCTTCTATTCCTTCTCGTTCGACTCCATCTTCATCAGCCTCGAGAAAAGAGAAGACTCCTCCTCCTCCTCCTCCATCTTCATCAGCCCCAGGAAAATAGAATTCTCGTCGTCATCCTCCTCCACCTTAGCCCAAAACAAGATCAAAGGCATCCTCACAGTCACAGAAAAGGTCCTTGGATTCGGTCGCTAATGCTCCCAAAGCGGACCAACAAAAAAGAAAAAAGTCGTTCAGTGGCAGCGTTATAAACTTGATGGAAGGAAAATTTACAGCACACATCTCGAAGGAAGATTGTATTAGTTTCTTCAATCTCTGTGCCTCACTGCCTCTGTTTTTGTTGAAGTCCAAATTCGAAAGGCAAAGACAGAATTAGTACGCTACAACAAGAGCTGATGAAATACACAATGAAGATTTAAGGAAGATACAGAAGTTCGTCAAAGACAACCCCGAATTAACCATGGAAGAGGCCGCGACCATCTATTATGATGTACAAGGGACGGCAACACTAGCAATGAAGTATGAAAGGGGCAATCTTTTGGTTCCCGATCACGAGTATAAAAATTTGACAACATATATGCATCATTTGCATGAATATTACATGGCTTAAACAACAGAGATGGAGGACTTTGGTATTGTGGTTATTATCTGTTCGCCACATGTTTTTAATTATCCTGAAGAAGAGAAATTCGATGTCGAGTGGGAGTGCTTGTTCCAGCTATACCAGAAACGCTCTCTCGATACACAAATGTTGACGCTGTGGACTATGTAAGTACCCTGCACGCATGATATTACAATTAACTACTCTCTTGGGATACAAATTGTTAACTTTTGAGCACTTCCCATGATTTTATGTAGGTGTATAGCAAAATTTTGCATTCTAAAAAGCAAATGGGATAACATAGGTTTCTTGGACCCCTTGCGAGTCAATGAGAAGACATGTCTAGGGCTCCATGGATGTGACATGGAAGATCTGAAACAGAGATTGATTGTTGTTTTCGACGAATTCAAGATGAAGAACAAAACCCACATACTTCTAGCCTACAACTGCGAGTATGTGTTCTCGGCTTTTAATTTTATGCTTCTTTTTTCGTTAAGATTATTCGATAATTAGGATTCTATGATTGCAGCCACCATTTCATCTTTATTTGTGTTAATCTTGCCAAAAATCTGATCGAGGTGTGCGACTCGAAGAAAAAATCATTTCATCATCTGGATGCACTGGTAGCAGTGCTGAATTAGTAAGCGATCCTAATAACATATTATTTTCTAATCACACATACCGCTTTTTAACGTTTCTCCTTTTAATGTTGCTCAGTGTTCGAAGAAGACATATCGGTGGGACGCAAGTCCCATTCAAGGTTGTCGAAATGGAGGGGAAGTACCTAAAACAGCCAGCGGGAAACAATGAATGCAGGTTTTATGTAATGTGGGTAATGCTTCGCTACATCGGCGGGAAATCGGAAGAAGCCGATAAGTTGGTGTGTATAATCCCCATTTCATTTATGTCTGTTAATCATTCAACAAAATGATTTACTGATTCCTCTTTGGATATCATGTTTTTTGAACGACAGCGCAAGAAATATAACCAAGAAAGGCTGTTAGACATGGAGATCATCGCGCTGCAATCGGAGCTGGCAAAATTCATCTTAGCCAAGGTATTGGAAAAAAATGGAGTATTTTCCATTGCACAATCCATGAAGTTCAAGGACCAGTATGGCCCAGAGCGGCTCGCCATATTATTGTAAGAAGTCCGAGAAGCATTGCACAATCTGTGAAGTCCGAGAACATTTCTTTTTTATTTTGAGGGATCGAGATCTTGATAAGAACATTTGAACTGTAACAGTAACATTTGTAATGTTTAATATTGATGGACCTGTCGTCTAAGTAGCCTATATAAAGCGAAACCTGATTCCACGAAAAAATATAAATTAAAATAAATTATAAAACAATAAAATGCGATCGTGACATCAATGCCAATTAGCAGAAATCCGTAGTGTTGTCGTAAACATCACTGTCATTTAGCAACAAACCGGCAGTGATGGCACTGCCGGCTAGAGCCACAAACCGGCAGCATTGGCTTAGCCATCACTGCCGGTTCTTGTCATAAACCTGCAGTGATTCGTACGATAACACTGCCGGTTCAAACACAAACCGATAGTGTTGGTGGAAATGAACTCTACCGGATGGTCTTATGAACCGGCAGTGTTGGTGGAACTGAACTCTGTCGGTTGTGTAAAGAACCAGCAGTGAAGTTGAAGAACACTGCCGGTTTGTAGGAACCGACAGTGATAGCTTACCCTCATCACTGCCGGTATGGTTGTGTCGGTTCAAAATCCGGCAGTGATGGGGTATTTTGAACCGACAGTGAAGTGCAATTCTGACGTAGTGTAAGCTCGTGTACTGATTGTAAGTGTGATGGATAGACTTGACTTAGCTGGAATTGTAATGGTTACAGCTCCATTAACTTCACTGTTCGACTTTGGTATGAGTTGTGGACTTCACTGTTGGATCTTTGTTGGATTATTTTCCTCTTCAGTGATGTCATTACTGAGTAAGCTCTCATCTTACTGCATATAGACAAAATGGAGGAGGCCCCCAATAAGAGGAACGCATTGGCTAGCCTCACAGAGGATGTCGTTTTTGAGATCCTCCACCGTCTCCCCGTTCGCTCCTTGTTCTGCTGTAAATGTGTCTGTCGCTCCTAGAAAAATCTCATCTCGGACCCCAACAACCATAAGAAGTTGCCCTAGACTGTGGCCGGCTTCTTCTATGACATCGACCAAGGCCATCAATGCTACACCAGAGTCACCGGTGAATACCCCTCCTTGTCCTTCACCTTGGCCAATGTGTCGGATTGTTTAGCTCCGGCAATGCCTAGCAATGTGATCGCGCGCGTAGATTGATCCAGATGGTTGCACACGAGACACCAAGATTTATAAAGGTTCTGACCCCCGGGAAGTGAGTAAAAGCCTTACGTCCAGTGCTACTTCTTATATTCGTATGCTCGGTGCATCTTTCTGGGGCCATGGGGTAAAATAGATCTGGTCGGGATTAACAATTTATTAAACTATGTCTATCTCTGGTCTTGCACAATTGCTCGCTAGTTCACACTCTGGCATTCATGCCTGTGCCATCATTAGGGACGAAAACGGTACGGATATTTTCCGACCGTATTCGAAACCGAATCCGTTTAGAGGGGTTGAGATCTATCCGTATCCGAGTCCGGATATCCAACATCCGATACCTTATGCGTATCCGAATACTCAAATCGCATATTTATGATGTCGATATCCAATCGTAACCTATCCGACATAGTTGACACTGTCCGTATTCGAATCCGAATCCGGACAGAAATATGAAAACAAATGTAATATCGGTGATATCCGTCCGTATCCAATCTGTTTTCATCCCTAGTCATCATCCATGTGAGCTTGCATTAGAATTTGTGCTCATAGACGAAGTCTCTTCTTCATTAATATGCATATGGTGATGAATAAATCATTGTCCACTAGACAGTTTTAGATAGTAGCGTCAATGCCTTGCTAGATCACCTCCGGTTGTCATTACATTTTGTAATGTGGATGCTTTGGGAGTCAAGTCAATTATATATGGTTAGTGCAAAATTCATCCTGGAGAGTGCATTCTGCATTTCGTTTAAAATTAGTAAGTGGATCCATTGACCTGTCGGTAGCGGTCAATTAAAAATGTTTTGCCACGCAATAAGCGTGATGATGTATAGACGTGAAACGAAATCATATTTAACCCTCATGACGTTACAATGGCCAGGAGTTGAGACGCCACTGTGGGCATCTTCGAGATGCCATCGTCGTAGATTCCAACGGCGAGAGCATGGATCGGTATCTAAACTTAATTGATCGAACGTAAAATAATTTGACTCAGTACAAAACCCGAAATTATTATATTTTGCACAATGGTGTTGAGTTACATGGACCGACGAGTTCAATATAAAAGCTTCAATTGTTAGAGAAGGATTGAAAATTTATTTATATTTCAACATTCCTCCTCTCACGTATTGGATACATAAAACGCCTCAAAAGTGGAAAAATAGAATCCGGCCGGAGGCGGATACCCAGGAGGAGCAGGACGATGGGCACAGCGCGGGGGACCCAGTCCTGCAGCAGCACCACCGGCGCCGCTACGCAGTTTTCTTCATCTGCAACACCATCTCGTTCGTGGCATCCCTGGCCGTCATCATGCTGCTCCTGACCAACCATTTCAACAGGAAGGTCTTCCGGCTCCTGATCAAGCCATTGAATGGGAGATTCTTAAATGAGGAAGACGCCATCCATATCGCCAAGGCTGTGCCGTATGCGTTCATCTGGGTATCATTGGCCGGCCTCGTGGGAGCATATGCCGCCGGGAGCTGCCGGGAGACGGACTCTACCGCCGGCGTCGTTGTCCTCTACGTGATCGTCCCCATGCTCGCGCTAGTGTGCTTTACTTGGGTGAGGCAGGGAGGGTAGGTGCCATTTTTCTACCTACTTTACGATTTTATTTATCAAAGTTTTAGTTGCTTCAATCTAGCTAGACGAACGGGGCCATGTGTTTGAAATTTGTCCACCAACATCTCGTTTGGTTCAACGGACTAAATTTTAGTCATGGTCACATCAGATGTTTGGACAGTATTAAACATAGACTAGTTACAAAACTAATAACTAATTTGCGAGACGAATTTATTAAACCTAATTAGTCTAGTAAATATGTGCTAATGATAGATTAATTAGGCTTAATAGAATCTTCTCATAAATTAGTCTCTATCTGTGCAATTAGTTTTATAATTAGCTCATGTTGAATCTTAATTAGCATCCGAACGTCCGATGTGACTAGTCCCTGGATCCAAACAACCCCTAAATGACTATACCGAAAGGAACCCAAAGACGCATTCCTCATTACTTTTTTTTTTATTTTTGATGTCGCATTCCTCATTACTGTGCAATAATAACTAAATAACATCCCGGCCCTAATTAATATTGACTCGGTGGAATAAATAATAAGTCTGAGTCGCCTCTCTTAGTCCTTTTCTGGGTGTTTGCATCCAATTGGGTCTGCTAAGCTTGCCCAATTCTAGTAATCCAAGGTACAATTGGTAATTTGGTACCTTACCATATATAATGCTAAAAAGGTTCATAATATGGAGCTGAGATTAGTCTTTTCAAGCCGTGTGTGACCTCCAAATTTCATCAAACCAGATGACCCAAAGCTCATTAATCATTCCACCATCTCCCTCCTTTCCACATCATTAACTACATTAATCATGCATGAGTTCCGCTCCAACAATAGCCCGGAGCCGCTTAGTTTTGTAACTTAACATTACCCCCACTAGTCGCAATAAGCATTTGTTTTGTGGTTGTTTTAAGTCAACCCCTGTCAGACTTTGTTTACAGAAATTCTTTACAGAAACACCAATTATTTTGATATAGTTAGCAAATAGCCTTGGATCCCGATAGGATGTTTGGTGTGTGTATAGGTGCATCATTCAGACTAATAATATTTTTTAAGGAGGAAGAACCTCAGCTTTTAAGAAAGCTGTAACGAATACAATACAAGGGGATACCAGTTCCAAGAAAGATTAAAACAGATCTAGCCCTATTACTAGTTTAGATCTCGCTGACATCTGTAGGCATCAAAACACTTGGGCTAAAGCTGTTCATCCAACAGATAATGTTGTCCTTCACCTGAGGAAGACGCTCCCTGTCACCTTCCTTTAGCAATAAACTCCATTTCTGCAACAACGATAGAGCAAAATATATTACATCAGTTGGAGCTTTTGGGAATCTTTTCTCGGTCCCCATCTTGTTCCTAGTTGTCTAAAGAGCCCAAGCAAAATCTGCAAAAAGAAACATGATTAATCACATTGCTAAGGGCCCCTTGCCCTGAAGCCAGAATTCAGAGAACTCCTTTATAGACAGTAGAACAGCTTCCAAATTAAACACCACTTTCAGAATCACCCAGATCAGTCTAGCTAAGGCACATTTAAAGAAAATATGATCAACTCATTTAGGAACACCACACACAAACAACAATTTCTATTATCCCCCTCCAACCCCTCCTAATAAGCGTGTGTGCAACTTGAAGTTTGTTATTGAAAATTTGTCAAAGGAAGAATTTAATTTTGAGAGGGATAGATCTTACACTTCCAGACGATACCAGCCACTCTACTAGGCATCCCCGGGCCTGTTGGATAAGTATCTGTACAAGGATTTAGTTGTGAACTGCTTGTGCTTTATCCAGAGCCCACATCCTAGAGTCACTAGACTCACTGTCTAAAGAAATGTGATGTAATTTATCATACAGAAGTTTCCATCTTGCAAATTTACCAACAGAAAGAGACCTTCTAAAATGCACATACCACTCATCTCCCACCCAACACTCAGCCATAATACATTCAGGGTCTCTCACCATTTTGTATAGATCATCATAAGAGATTTTGAGATGGACATCGTAAAGCCAGCAATCTTGCCAAAACCTACAATAATTCGCATCCCCAACTTTAAAAGTGACCCCCCCCCCCCCCCATTTGAACAGGTGCTTGACTTTATTTGTATAAGCCCTGCCAAAATTGAGACACACCTTTGGTTTTAGAAGAGTTCAAGTTCCTCGAAAATTTTCTAGATCCATTTCACCAGTAAGACTCTAATAATATTTCCTTTGATCTTGATATAAATAAGCCATGTATATATCTATCAAAAACATCTTAATCCGGTTAGGTTTTTCTGTTCTTTTGAATTTTTGTGCTATTTGTGAAAATGATGGCCAATTTCAATGTCACGTATTTAGTGTTGAACTCTAATACTTAGCTAAACCATCTGCTAGGAACCGCAAAGGGGGGCCGCCGACCGATGGCCAACGAGGAGGTCCTGGGCTAATAAACACAGCCCCCTCTCTGGTGCTGCTGCTTGCCACACTTGCCGCAACCATGACATACCAAGCTGGCCTTAACCCTCCAGGCGGCTTCTGGCCGGACGACCGTGACGGCCATAAGTGCGGCGACCCAATCCTCTTAAGCAAGCATGCCGTGCGGTACAGATTGTTCTTCTACTGCAACTCAACGGCTCTTGCGGCCTCCTTGGTGGTCATCTTCATGGTCCTGAGAAACTACCTAAGTACGAGGAGCAACAAGAATAATGGCTCTGTGCCTGATGAGCAGAAGCCGGAGACAGCTGCAGTTGGCAAAGAAGACGAAAACAGCGCCAAGAAGGGACGCCTTGGAGCCCACGTGGTGATACTAGAGGTGGTCATGATACTGGACCTGATCGGCCTCATCGGAGAGTTCGCCGCAGGATGCTGCCGGGACGTGAGCACCTCCATCTACGTCGTCGCCCTAGCCGGCGGTGCCCTAGTCTACGTGGTGTTCCACATCGTCTTGTTCACCCTGCACCACGATGACGTCCACCACCAGGGCGACGACATGGAGGAGAAACGCAAGCTGCTGCTGCTGCTGGCTATCTTGGCGGTGACGCTCACCTACCAAGCCGGGCTGACCACGCCTGGATACAGTGGATACAGTGGACACCTCAGAGGAGCCGGGTGAAGAAAACGGCATCATTGGACAGCATACTCCGCGAAGGTACCTGATGCTTCTTGGAATCCTTGCCGCCAGCGTCACCTACCAGGCCGGCCTTGCACCACCGGGTGGTGCGTGGCCGGACAACAAGGACGGACACGCCGTCGGCAACCCGATCCTACGTGACAGCAGCCACCACCGGTACCACATGTTTTTATACTGCAACTCCGCTTCTTTCGTGGCATCCGTGGTCGTCATTGCACTGCAACTATTGGTGAATTTGACAACGCCAGAAAAGAAATGCAAGGCCAAGTTCCTGGTCCAGATGGCACAATGCATGATGGTACTGGACTTGGTCGGCCTCCTCCTTGCATACGCGGCTGGTTCTACCAGGGAGTGGGAAACTTCTGGCTATATCGTGCTTCTGCTGGTGGGCTTCTGCATTGGAATCCATGTCGTTGTGTCCTGTGTTTGTTCTAAAGCTGCACCGGACGAGGAGAAGAATCATACCAGTGCTGGTGTTGCACAGAATGTCTGATTTAAATCCTGGTATGTTCTGTTTGTGCTGGGGGTTTAAACTTTGTCTCTCGTCTTGCCCCAGGGCCCACTACTACAAATCTGACATTCACCGCCCAGCTCCATCACTGGCGGTTTTAATTTAAGAAACCAGCAATGATAGGCCTCCTGGCACATCACTGCCGGTTTTTGGCTAAAACCGGCAATGGTAGGATCAACCGACGCTGATATTTGGGTCTTCACTGTCGGTTCATATCACTGCCGATTTTAACCAAGAACTGGCAGTGGTATTGGGTTATCGCTGCCAGTTTTTTTGGCTCAAACTGACACTGATACTATCACTGCCGGTTCGTGCCTTGAACCGGCAATGATATGCTGCAAAAAAAAACTTCATAACTTGATCTATATGATGTTGATGAAGACGAACTTTATATCAAAGTTGTAGTACTCGATGAGATCTACAACTTTGTAGTATAAGCTTTTTTTATTTGAGATTATTTGAATGTCACCAAATATACACCACAAAATTTTGTAGAGTTAATACCAACGGAGTCCATATGCTCCATTGTTATAAGTAAGTGTACAGTGGTAGTTAAGGAGCTCGAATGGAGAGCGCCCAAAACAAAAGTTGTAGATCTCTAAAAGTAATACAACTTTGTAGTGCACAAGTTATTTATTTGAAGTCGTTATGATGTCCCTCTATTTGATTCGCAAGATTTCATAGAGTTAATACCAAATAAAGCCATATGTTCCATAGTCATAAGTGAGCATGTAATTGTATTCAATGATATTGGATCAAAAAGCGACCAAAATAAAATTTATAGATCTTGAAAAGTTATGCAACTCTGTAGTTGACAACTTTTCCATTTCAAATCATCTATTTAACCAAGATTACGTTTGATTTCTCAAATTTAAAATTTGAATTTTTTAAACAACCTCGGATGGAGAAATGCCCAAAACAAAAGTTGTAGAACTCAAAAAATTATGCAATTTTGTAGTTGATAACTTTTTCATTTGGAATCATCTATCTAAGGAAAATTACGGTTGAATTTTCTCACATTTGAAATTCAAATTCTTCAATTGACCTCGGATGGAGAAATGACCAAAACCAAAGTTGTACATATAGAAAAGTTATAAAACTTTGTAGTTGACAACTTTTTCATTTGAATTTGTTTAGGATCCCAAATATTCAATTCCAAATTAGAGTGACATAAAATGGGAGAACAAATATCCCAAATGGACACAAGCATTGTACAAGTGGAGTGGTTAGGGGATGAACACGTGAAGCAGGCGGTCGGAGGTTCAAGCGCCGGTGGCCGCGAAGCACATGATTTTTCATGCAAAAAATCATGTGACTTATGACACGCAGCCGTGTGGCTGTCAGGGTCTCTCCTAGTATTAAAAAAACGTTTCCTATTTTTTCAGTCTGTTTTGGGATTTCTGGAAACCACATCACTGGCGGTTCTAAAACCGACACTGATGAGCCCCCTCATCACTGGCGGTATGGTTGTGCCGGGCCTTTTGAACCAGCAATGAGTTCGAGATCTGTAGCGGTGGGTTTCTTTTGTGTGCTTCATCTGACACCGGTGGAAAATGCTTGTAATGGTAGCGCTAGTGCGTTTGCTGGTTACCTCTTCTTTCTTTCTGAAACAGTCTTGATACTGCCGTATTTCCGTTAATTCTAATGGAAATGGGGATGCCCTCGAAAAAAAAAATCCTGGTATGTTCGTCCATGCATGACTCCTTGACACTGGTATCGGCGTTGATATGCTAGGATTTTGCTCTACTTGGAGAATTTTCATTTTGGTGTTTCCTAGGGATGAAAAATATCGGAAACAATGGATAGGAGGCCAAATCACTTTTATTTTCACATTTTTTCGAAAATAAAATCGATACGATATTGTCGGAAATGAAAACGGCGCCGATATTCCGGTAATTTTGAAAACAATAGTAGTCGAGTAGAAGATACATCGATAACAATCGGAATCCATGAAAACGATGTCCTCAAAAACAATAAACACGACAAATGGTAGAACATGAGAAGATCCATATAACTCGACCTATCTCACATGACAATAATAAATAAAGCCACAATTGACGAGATCACAAGCTGAAACCACACAGTTGGCACGATCTTAAGTCTCAAACATTGGCAATCTTAACTCTCAAACAGTGGCAAACCACGCAACAGTACGATGATTCTTGACAAAGACACAAATAAATGATCAAATATTTACCTTATGTGCTTACGTGTGCAGATGGATGGACATGCTTAGATGTGGGCCAGCTGATCCTAAAGTATGTGTTGGCAGTAATTACCGATGGTAAATTACTGGTTAAATACGGCAATCTTCGAAAACGATCGAAAGAGAGCAAAATTGTTTTCACTTTTGTTTCCGATTATTTTTACCATTATCGTTTTCGTTTTTTCGATTACCGCTACCGTTTCCATCTAGGCCAAAAACTCGGAAAAAGAAAACTCAAAAACAATTTCTGAAAATCGGAGATTGTGTCATTTTCGTTTTCATCCCTAGTGTTTCCTAATGTATGTATTCATATAGTAAACAGCAAGCAGCACGATTGCCTACGCAATTGCCACTGCTCTGTCGTTCAAATTATAAGATGTTTTGGTATTTTTAGATACATTGCTTTTATTATCTATCTACACATGGTGCACGATTGCCTATTATTTCAATGCAATTTTGATTTTCATCACAAAATATTTAGTGTCATTTGATAGATCCAGTCCCTATCTGTCCAAACCAGTGCATTTACCCGACCGGCCTATTGGGAAATAGGGATCCCGACAGAGAGAGTGAGAGTGAGAGGGGCGAGCTCGCTGCAGCTCGACATTGGGGGTCGAAGGCTCTGCTTTGTGGCGGAGGCCTTGGACTAGCGGAGGCACGGATACGAACATGGAGTTCATGTAGTTACCGAGGGAATAGTTAGGGTTTTGAATTACACGTCATCCTCTCACGGGGTGGCTGATTTCCCCCTTTTATAGGCTACGGTTACAATATTTGTCGTGTATAGAAACACCCCTAGGGCAACTAAGGCATATTCCAATATATTCCAGTATACCGTGCTTGCGCCTCCGGGGCATTAGAGTCCTTTTCTTTTGCTACCGCCTTTGTTGACGGGCCATTGCCGAGGCCGGGCCTTCAGCCCATCATTCTTCGCACGGCAACCTCCGACTGATCTTCGTACTGCCTGGACCTCTAATTTTTCACCATAGCCTCTGACTGATCTTCAAAGTGCCTTGACCTCTGACTTTTCATCATAGCCTCTGACTGACCTTCGTGGTGTCTCGGGCTCCGACTCCTCATCGCGGCCTTCGACTTTTTCATAGTGGTTCAGCCTCCGACTTTTCCATTGCGGCCTCTGACTTTTCTTCAAAGCGCTCTGACCTCCGATTCTTTCATCGCGGCCTCTGACTTTTCTTGAATGTGCTCCGACCTCTGCCATTTTCATCGTGGCCTCTGATTTTTCTTCAAAGTGCCCAGCCCACAAGATCAAGCCGCGCGGTGTACGACATAGGTCGGCGTGCGTCGCAAACCTGCATGAAGCATCCTTGATGATGAAGGAAAATCTAATCGGATATGTTAGATATTGTATTCCTTGTAAACACATATCATGTTACCGATCAGGATAGATACAACCGACCTATAACCCTACCCCTGCGCTATATAAAGCGGGCATGGACCCCTCGTTTTTCACCTGATCTCATAATACAATCCAACAAAGACACAGAACGTAGGGTATTACGTCAAGATGACGGCCTGAACATGCCTAATCGGTGTCTCTTGCGTTCGGTGTCACCATCTAGTTCCCGTCACGCGCACCTCCACCGATTCATCTACTACGGTGGGCATACCTCTTGGTAGGCTACCGGTCGTATTTCATCGATAGTGGCGCGCTAGGTAGGGGCTGTGTGTGCTGATTCTATGGCGAACCAGATGGGATTTCGGCGTAATTGCGATCAAGAGCTCGGAGGATCTCAAGATCAACATCATCCATGGCAAAACTCGGCTGATCGTTGCAACGTCCTCCGGCAATGACCACGACGACCTACAACGGGACCTATTGCTGAAATGCATCTCACAGGCGTGCGTCCTGGTGTGCGGAGCCTGGCGGCGGCAGGCGGCCCCATGCTTTGCGCGCATCCTGGAACAGCCCGACTCAACGACGCGCATGTCAAGCGCAGCGGCCAACCTGGATCCAATCTACTCGGTCTCATGATGACCGAACCTGAATACAACACGGGCATGAACCCGTGAAGACACCGCTAGTTCTTTCCAATGCCCTATGTGTGCAGAGGAGTTTCTGGGCAATCGTCATCAGATGTACATTAAAATATTCAGATCAAGAGCCTAATTCCTGATGGACCACATGCATGCACGAGCAAGCAGGCAAATTACGAGTGGTCTACGTCACCATGACGTAAAGATGATGCAAGCAAGCAAAAGGCTTTCACCAATCTACACGTGACAACGATCATCCAGGAAGCTAAGTCAAGTCGCTTTTATGATTAAATATTGTTATATGTATACTTCCAGATATATCCGTATGTCTGCATGATTTATGTTTGGAGAAACCTAATCGCATCTTGTTGCTGCTCATGATTTCTGATCGGATACGCAAGATCATTGCCGCGGGTCACGACAACTAGCAATCAGGAAAGGTGGCCGGCGATAAAACGATATGGAGCAGTGTTTCCACCAAAGATGATGATCGGCCGTACAAGCTAACGGGAGTAATTAAAAAGATATAAAAGCACATATGCATCTGGATCTACACCGTCATGCAAGCAAGCTCTCACGTGTGTCAGACATGCAAGGAAGGTCTCGGACTACGCCTCGCCTCCGTCGGACACGCCCAAGGGCTTTGCCTCCGGACGCAGATTGACTCCGTCAGGCTCCGACTACACCTGTTCACCTATGACTCCGCGTACTCGTCCGAGCTGTCAAGCGAACCATCCGAGCTGACAAGCGAGCCATCCAAATCACATCCATCAACTCAGATATCATGACTCGCCGGCTCCACTCGGCGCCAATCAAGCTAAGTCACGTTTTAATATTCTTCTAAATATTCTCTAATCTTCATACGTCTCCGATAACTCTCCATGTTGTTTTCTCCATAATTATTCTCCAAACGACTTTTTTCTTCGCGTATACCATCTTAAAGATGACACACGCTTTTGACTCAACAACTGCCCGAACAGTCATGTTTACGTTCGTGCTCTCTAGAGACAGCCCTGTCTCTGGCTTCTCCCTACACGTGCATGAGCGTCTACCCCCTGTGTTATGGGTGGTTGGCAGCGGCTCCTTGGCGACGCTTTGTTTTCCTACACGTACACGAGCTCCAGCGCTCCGCGCTATGGTTTACGGGCTAGCCAGGGCTGAGGGTTCAGCTACAAACTAACTGCTCAAATGGTTTATATTAAATATAAACACTTCATAAAAACGAACATAATGTTCATCTACAACTGATCGCCGAGCTGCATACGCTATTTCATCACTGCTGATTTTTCTCTGGATTTCATATATTTTATGTACTACCCATTCTCCATATTTTTATTATAGGGCCAGTTTTGGTTGCTGAGCTCATTTTTTACGCTCGAGGACTGGATCAGTCGGAAAGGACAAGAGGATCATCATCTGGGTGGTCAGACCACTTGGCAGATGGACTTCACCGCCAATCAACTCGTCGGACTGTTCGGCCTTCACTCCTGCTCGGAGTTCACTTCGCCACCGACCAGTTGGTCTGACTACAAGATGCTCACTTCAAAGGTCCTAATATGGCTAGAGGGGGGTGAATAGCCTAATTAAAAATCTACAAATCAACTAGAGCGATTTGATTAGTATGACAAATAGCAAAATGCAAACTTGCTCTAGCTCTACAAGGGTTGCAAGCCACCTATCCAACAATTCTAGTTGCAATGATTACTAGTCACACAACTTGCAAAGTTACTACTCACTAAGAGCTCTCAAACTTGCTATTCTAAAGAGATCCACTAGAAGAACTTAAAACAACAAAGCAAGCTCTCAATTCTAATTACACTAGAGAGCTTGCCACAACTTGTTTGCAAGAATATAAATGAGTGAGTAGGGTGATTATACCGCCGTGTAGAGGAATGAATCAATCACAAAATGAAGATTAATCCAATCACTGAGATAATACAAATGGAAAGAGACAACCAATTTTCTCCCGAGGTTCACGTGCTTGCCAACACGCTACGTCCTCGTTGTGTCGACCAACACTTGGTGGTTTGTCAGCTAAGAGGTGTTTCACAAACCTCGTCCACATGATTGGACACCGCAAGAACCTACCCACAAGTGAGGTAACTCAATGACATAAGCAATTTACTAGAGTTACCTTTTGGCACTCTGTTGGGGAAGGTACAACTCCCCTCACAATCACCGGAGACGGCCACGAACAATCACCAACTCGTGCCGATCCTCCACCGCTGCACCAAACCGTCTAGGTGGTGGCAACCACCAAGAGTAACAAGCGAAATCCGCAGCGCAACACGAATACCAAGTGCCTCTAGATGCAATCACTCAAGCAATGCACTTGGATTCTCTCCCAATCTCACAAAGATGATGGATCAATGATGGAGATGAGTGGGAGTGCTTTGGCTAAGCTCACAAGATTGCTATGTCAATGAAAATGTGCAAGAGAGTGAGCTAGAGCCGGCCATGGGGCTTAAATAGAAGCCCCCACAAAATAGAGCCATTGTACTCCTTCACTGGGTACTTATCGGGGTGACCGGACGCTCCGGTCCTACTGACCGGACGCAGGGCTCAGCGTCCGATCGCCCGATGGCGGCCACATGTCATCCTGCGTTCAACAGGAGTCGTCTGATCTCAACGGTCGGCAGTTGACCGGACACTCCGGCACAAGTGACCGGACACTCCGGCACAAGTGACCGGACGCTAAACCCCCAGCGTCCGGTCATTTACAGTAAGGTTTCAAAACCAGTTTTTTTCGACCGGACACGTCCGGTGGCACTTGACCAGACACAACCAGCGTCCGGTCAGTTACCCTGACTTCTATGCAGCTTCGTCAGCTCTGACCAGACACTGCCTTCCAGCGTCTGGTCAGTCAGAGGCCCAGCGTCCGGTCACATGACCGATGCCAGGGTATCACTGCCACGCCTGACCGGACGCGCCGGTCTCCCTGAGACCAGCGTCCAATCAGTTGTAAAACAACAAGACTGAACCTCTATCATCTCTATCTCCTTCACCCTTGCTCAAATGTGCCAACCACCAAGTGTATCACCTTGTGCACATGTGTTAGCATATTTTCACAAATATTTCCAAGGGTGTTAGCACTCCACTAGATCCTAAATGCATGTGCAATGAATTAGAGCATCTAGTGGCACTTTGATAACCGTATTTCGATACGAGTTTCACTCCTCTTAATAGTACGGCTATCTATCCTAAACGTGATCACACTCACTAAGTGTCTTGATCACTAAAACAAAATGGCTCCTACATTTTATACATTTGTCTTGAGCCTTTTGTTTTTCTCTTTCTTCTTTTCCAAGTTCAAGCCTTTGATCATAACCATGCCATCACCATTGTCATGATCTTCGTCATTGCTTCATCACTTGGAGTAGTGCTACCTATCTCATGATCACTTTGATAAACTAGATTAGCACTTAGGGTTTCATCAATTAACCAAAACCAAACTAGAGCTTTCAATCTCCCCCTTTTTGGTAATTGATGACAACTCTTATACAAAGATATGAATTAAAGTTCATTTGAATCCATGTTGCTTGCCCAAGCATATTTACCATGTGTAAAGGATATGGACAAGTTTCATGAACTCCATATGGTAGCAATTGCTCCCCCTACATATGTGCTAAGAGTTTGGATTGTAGCTTTACACATATGCTTAGATAGGAAATATAGGAGACAATCTCTACCAAATGATGCTAAGGTATAAGAGATGGACCTTTGAAGCGTGATACCAATCGGAGTGCACCAATATACCATCCTTAGCATCATTTGTAACTAGACATACACAAAAACTAGAGTACCCCATGAGATCAACATTACAAGTAAGGGTCTAGTTTTCATATGATGAACATAAGTCCAGTTACTTTAGCTAGATATAACTTGATAGCTAGATACCACTTGTAAATTCATGGGAATGAAATCATTAGATGACCTATGCATGCTAGATTTTCATTTCTTCATTCAAATCTACAACTAGCATACACCACACAAACATGGATATTGAAATTAAGAAATTGTACCATGCAAGCAAACATATGTAATGCACATTCAAATGCACCATACAAGTTCATGAGCTTGCTCCCCCTATTTGTATACTCAAAATTAATTGATCCCTTCCTTTGTCATATCTTATCTCTCCCCCTATCACTTATCTTTGTTTCTCTCCCCCTTTGTCATCAATGACCACAAAGGCTTAAAGTATAGATAGGTTCAAATTATAGATAGGTTGAGGTGAAACCATGTGAAATGAGGATCAATTTTCAATTTGGTTCAATCTAGATTACTTGCAAAAGATATTTAACTCGGTTTGATCCAAGGACAAGCTTCTTCACACCTCCAAATAAGGGATATCTTGTACCATGTTGAGTTAAACACTTATAGCTCATTTTATAGATCAAACACTAGGTTTACAAGCCCACAAACATGTCATATGCTACCACTAGATCATTTCAAGCATACAAGCAATAGTGGTACCATACAAGCATCAAATTCATTTGATTTTCATGAATGAGCCTATTCAAATGTGAAATATGTCTAGATGCACTAATCATGTCCTTAGCAAGGATGTATGTCATGCCAATCAATTTATACCTTGTATTGCTCGAAGGAGAGGCATGTCATATAATGGGGGTGCATCAACACATATTGGAGAAGTCAAGTATGTTTAATTCATTCCTTAGCTTGCAAAACCTCTTCTCATCAAGTGGCTTGGTGAATATGTCGGCAAGTTGATCTTCGGTGCCCACACTCGCTATGCAAATGTCCCCTTTTTGTTGGTGATCTCTTATGAAGTGATGATGGACATCTATATGCTTTGTTCTTGAGTGTTGAACCGGGTTGTTGGTGAGTTTGATGGCACTCTCATTGTCACATAGCAATGGCACTTGTTTGATCTTAATTCCAAAATCACTCAAAGTAGCCTTCATCCAAAGTAATTGAGCACAACAACTACCAGCCAAAATGTACTCTGCTTCGGCGGTTGAAAGTGCTACACTATTTTGCTTCTTTGATGACCAAGATACAAGTGATCTTCCCAATAGTTGACATGTGCCTAATGTGCTCTTTTTCTCAACTTTGCATCCCACATAATCGGAGTCCGAATATCCAATCAACTCAAACCTTTCTCCTTTGGGATACCGTAATCCAACATGTTGTGTATGCTTCAAGTACCTCAATATCCTCTTAGTTGCCTTCAAATGACTTTCTCTTGGTGAGGCTTGAAATCTAGCACACATGCATACACTAAACATCCCATCCGGTCTTGATGCGGTCACATAGAGTAGGCTTCCAATCATAGACCAATACATCTTTTGATCCACCATGTTGCCACTTGCATCACTATCCAAGCTTCCACTTGTCCCCATTGGTGTACTAATAGCTTTACTATCATCCATTCCAAACTTCTTGAGCATGTCCTTGATGTACTTGCCTTGACTCACAAATGTGCCATTCTTCATTTGCTTGATTTGAAGACCAAGGAAGTAACTAAGCTCTCCAATCATAGACATCTCAAACTCACTTGCCATCATCTTGCCAAACTCCTCACAAAAATCTTGATTTGTTGACCCAAATATGATATCATCAACATAGATTTGCATTACAAACAAGTCATTTCCATGCTTCTTGGTGAAGAGAGTGGTGTCAACCTTTCCCATCTTGAATCCCTTAGAGAGTAGGAAATCCCTCAATCTCATACCATGCTCTTGGTGCTTGTTTCAATCCATACAAAGCCTTTCTCAACTTGTAAACATGGTTGGGTTTCTTCTCATCTTCAAAACCGGGAGGTTGCTTAACATACACAAGCTCATTGATGTACCCATTGAGAAATGCACTCTTCACATCCATTTGGTACAACTTGATGTTGTGGGCACAAGCATATGCTAACAAGATCCTAATTGCTTCCAATCTTGCAACCGGGGCATATGTTTCTCCAAAGTCAAGACCTTCAACTTGAGTGTACCCTTGAGCCACTAATCTTCCTTTGTTCCTTATTACTATCCCATCTTGATCTTGCTTGTTCCGAAAGACCCACTTGGTTCCAATCACATTATAATCCTTTGGCCTCTCAACTAACTCCCATACTTGGTTTCTTGTGAAGTTGTTTAGCTCTTCATGCATAGCGTTGACCCAATCAACATCCTTCAAAGCTTCATCTATCTTCATAGGTTCAATGGATGATACAAATGAGAAATGCTCACAAAATGAAGCCAATCTTGATCTTGTTTGCACACCTATTGAAATATCACCAATGATAGTGTCCAATGGATGATCTCTTGCAACATTGGTTGGTTGAAGCACTTGCACTTGATTGCTAGCATTTGATTGATCACTTGGTTGAGATGATGAACTAGCCATTTGTTGATCTTGCACATTGCCATCACTAGTGCTTGCTCGGATTTGACCATGAGAACCACTAGCTTGCATATTTGAGTTAGAGAGCACTTGATTCTTGTCATCTTCAATATCAATTACCTCTCTAGGCCTTAACTCACCAATGTCCATGTTTCTCATTGCCTTGACCAATTGAGTGCCTTTCACATCATCTAGATTCTCCTCTTCCTCTTGGGAACCATTTGTTTCATCAAACTCCACATCATGAACCTCCTCAAGAGTACCACTAGCCAAATTCCAAACTCTATAAGCCTTGCTAGTAGTGGAGTAGCCAAGCAAGAAACCTTCATCACATTTCTTTTCGAACTTGCTCAATCTAGTGCCTTTCTTCAATATATAGCATTTACAACCAAATACCCAAAAGTATGCTATGTTGGGCTTTCTTCCATTCAAAAGCTCATAGGGTGTCTTCTCTATCATGGGGTGACAATAGAGTCTGTTGTTATAATAGCAAGCCGTGTTGATTACTTCGGCCCAAAATGAATGACTCACATTGTACTCACTCAACATTGATCTTGCCATATCAATTAAGGTTCTATTCTTTCTTTCAACTACCCCATTTGATTGAGGAGTATACTTGGCCGAGAATTGATGTCTAATTCCAAATTCATCACATAACTCATCAATTCTAGTGTTCTTGAACTCACTTCCATTGTCACTTCTAACTTTCTTGATTGTTGTTTCAAACTCATTGTGTATACCCTTGACAAAAGATTTGAATGTTGCAAACACATCACTCTTGTCAACAAGAAAGAAGACCCATGTATATCTAGTGAAATCATCCACAATCACAAATCCATATTTGTTTCCACCAATGCTAGTGTATGTGGTTGGTCCAAACAAGTCCATATGCATTAACTCAAATGCCTTAGATGTGCTCATCATGCTCTTCTTAGGATGTGTGTTACCAACTTGTTTTTTGGCTTGACATGCACTACATAGCTTATCTTTCTCAAATGTGACATCTTTCAAGCCTCTAACTAAGTCATGCTTAATCAACTTGTTCAATTGTTTCATCCCAACATGACCAAGCCTTCTATGCCATAACCAACCCATGCTAGATTTAGTGATCAAACATGTTGTCAATTGAGCTTCTCTAGCATTGAAATCAACCAAGTATACATTCTCATATCTAAGTCCTTTGAATATCAAGTTAGAGCCATCTACACTTATGATCTCTACATCATCCACACCAAATATGCACTTGAAACCAAGATCACACAATTGAGCTACCGATAATAGGTTGAAGTTCAAGCTCTCTACTAGTAGCACATTGGAAATGCTCAAGTCATTGGATATTGCAATCTTACCAAGCCCTTTGACCTTGCCTTTGCCATTGTCACCAAATGTGATACTATCAAACCCATTGCTCTTGTTTTCATTGATTGAATTGAACATTCTTGGATCACCGGTCATGTGTTGTGTGCACCCACTATCAAGCACCCAATGCCTTCCTCCGGCTTTATAATTGACCTACAAAAGAAGATCAATTCTTTTTAGGTACCCAAATTTGCTTAGGTCCTTGAAGGTTAGTTACTAAGGTCTTTGGTACCTAAATGGCCTTCTTCTTTGGGCCCACAATTGGTCTACCAATGAACTTAGCATTCACACCATTGGCACCCTTATAAAGCATGTAACAAGAATCAAATTTGATTGAGGATACACTAGGTAGCTTGTTCTTGTTAGTCTTACAATTTTGCTCTATATGCCCAACTTGCTTGCATCTATTGCAAAACCGACCATTGCCCTTCACAAAGCTAGCTTTGGGAGTGACAAAGGCCGCCTTGCCTTTCTTGGGGGTATAGCCTAATCCCTCTTTGTTGAGAGAAAACCTTTGGCTACCCAAGCACTTTAGCAAGCGGGCTTCTCCACCATAGGCATTGCCTAAGGCACGAGTGAGCTCATTCACCTCCTTCTTGAGGGTCTTATTTTCTACCATTAGTGAGGTTTCACAAGTGAGACCATCACTCAAAGGTGAAATAGAAGTGGTAGTGCTACAAGAAGTGTTAGTGGGAGCAACAAAAATAGATTCATCAATAAGATCACATGTTAGTCCCACATCACATGATATGATCACTTGTTCCTTCTTGGCTTCCTCCACTTTGACTTGCTCAATGAGAGAGGAGTGAGCCTTTTCAAGCTTAGAGTGAGCTTTGCCAAGCTTCTCATGGGCTTCCATTAGCCTCTCATGAGTGGCATTGAGCTCATCAAAGGATTGCTCAAGAAATTTTACTTTCTTGCACAATTCTTTGCACTCTTTTCTCTTCATCTCATTGCAAGCGTGCACTTGCTCACACATGTCCAAGAGCTCCTCCTTGGTGTACTCCTCATCTTCATCATCATCATTATCATTCCTACAAGAGTCACTTTCACATTCATCATCATCACTCTCATCATATTTTACCTTGGTAGGCTTTGCCGTGAGGCATGTCGAAGGAGTGTCGAAGATGGAGAGCTTCTTGTTAATGGCGATGCTTGCTAGTGCTCTCTTGATAGATTTCTTGTCATCATCACTAGAGCTATCACCATCCGAAGAACCATCGCTATCCCAAGTGACTACATAGCCTCCACCCTTCTTCTTCTTTTGGAACGTCATTCTCTTCTCCTTCTTCTCCATCTTTTCATTTTTATCCTTCTTGTGCTTCTTCTTCTCATCTTCATCATTATCACTATTGTAGGGACAATTTGCTACAACATGATCCAGGCTCTTGCAATTGTAGCATCTTCTCACATACTCTTTGCACTTGGTGTGATCTCTTCTCTTTCTTGCACCATAGCCCTTCTTCTTCATGAATTTGCCCATCTTGCGCACAAATAGGGCCATGGCTTCATCATCAATGTCACTAAGATCATCATCATCACTTGATTCTTTCTTGGACTTGCCCTTGTTCTTGGATGATGATGAGCTAGCCTTGAATGCTATACTCTTCTTGTTGTTGTCCTCTTCTTCCCTCTTATCATCCTTGTCATCCCCCTCCCTTTCTACACTGTATGTCTCTTGGGTCATGACATCACCTAGTACTTGGTTGGGGGTAATCTCCTTCAATCCTCCTCTTATGATGAGCAATCTCAACATCTCAAATCTTGGAGGTAGGCGCATCAAGAACTGATGAGAGACATCATCATCCTTGATCTTGTCTCCCAATGCCTTCAAATCATTGACAATCACTTGCAAACGATGGAACATCTCCGGAATGCTCTCATCTTTCTTCATCTTGAAGCTTGTCAATTTATCCTTGAGGATATACAACTTGGCACTCTTCACCGCCGGCGTGCCCTCATATGTTTCCTCCAATCTTTTCCACACCTCATTTGCTCTTTCACAATCCTTGATTTGCTCAAACACCTTGGAATCAATGGCATTGTATATGGTGTTGAGAGCCATAGTATTGCATTGCTTGTTGATCTTATCTTGGTTGGTGGGATCATCGGGATCGATGATAGCATAGTCATTCTCGGTCACTTCCCATACTTGATCATTGATTGAACCAAGATACATCCTCATCTTTCTCTTCCAATAGTCATAGCATGTGCCATCAAAGAACGGTGGTTTCCCCCCACATGGTTGAACACAACTTGAGCCATAATTTGACACCGAGGTTGTTAAGCCCTCAATCAAATGGTGACCATGGCTCTGATACCACTTGAAAGGTCCTAATATGGCTAGAGGGGGGGTGAATAGCCTAATTAAAAATCTATAAATCAACTAGAACAATTTGATTAGTATGATAAATAGTGAAATGCAAACTTGCTCTAGCTCTACAAGGGTTGCAAGCCACCTATCCAACAATTCTAGTTGCAATGATTACTAGTCACACAACTTGCAAAAGGCTTTCACCAATCTACACATGACAACGATCATCCAGGAAGCTAAGTCAAGTCGCTTTTATGATTAAATATTGTTATATGTATACTTCCAGATATATCCGTATGTCTGCATGATTTATGTTTGGAGAAACCTAATCGCATCTTGTTGCTGCTCATGATTTCTGATCGAATACGCAAGATCATTGCCGCAGGTCACGACAACTAGCAATCAGGAAAGGTGGCCGGCGATAAAACGATATCGAGTAGTGTTTCCACCAAAGATGATGATCAGCTGTACAAGCTAACGGGAGTAATTAAAAAGATATAAAAGCACATATGCATCTGGATCTACACTGTCATGCAAGCAAGCTCTCACGTATGTCAGACATGCAAGGAAGGTCTTGGACTACGCCTCGTCTCCGTCAGACATGCTCAAGGGCTTTGCCTCCCGACGCAGATTGACTCCGTCAGGCTCCGACTATGCCTATTCGCCTATGACTCCACGTACTCGTCCGAGCTATCAAGCGAACCGTCCGAGCTAACAAGCGAGCCATCCAAATCACATCCATCAACTCGGATATCATGACTTGCCGGCTCCACTCAGCGCCAATCAAGCTAAGTCATGCTTTAATATTCTTCTAAATATTCTCTAATCTTCATACGTCTCCGATGACTCTCCATGTTGTTTTCTCCATAATTATTCTCCAAACGACTTTTTTCTTCGCTTATACCATCTTAAAGATGACACACGCTTTTGACTCAACAACTCCCCGAAAAGTCATGTTTACGTTCGTGCTCTCTAGAGACGGCCCTGTCTATGGCTTCTCCCTACACATGCATGAGCGTCTACCCCCTGTGTTATGGGTGGTCGGCAGCGGCTCCTTGGCGACGCTTTGTTTTCCTACACGTACACGAGCTCCAGCGCTCCGCGCTATGGTTTACGGGCTAGCCAGGGCTGAGGGTTCAGCTACAAACAAACTGCTCAAATGGTTTTTATTAAATATAAATACTTCATAAAAAACAAACATAATGTTCATCTGCAACTGATCGCCGAGCGACATACGCTATTTCATCACTGCTGATTTTTCTAAAGATTTCATATCTTTTATGTACTACCCATTCTCCATATTTTTATTATACGGCTAGTTTTGGTTGCCGAGCTCATTTTTTACGCTCGAGGACTGGATCAGTCGGAAAGGACAAGAGGATCATCATCCGGGTGGTTAGACCACCAGGCAGATGGACTTCACCGCCAACCAACTAGTCGGACTGTTCGGCCTTCACTCCTGCTCGGAGTTCACTTCACCACCGACCAGTTGGTCTGACTACTCGATGCTCGCCTGAAAGGTCCTAATATGGCTAGAGGGGGTGAATAGCCTAATTAAAAATCTACAAATCAACTAGAGCAATTTGATTAGTATGATAAATAGCGAAATGCAAACTTGCTCTAGCTCTACAAGGGTTGCAAGCCACCTATCCAACAATTCTAGTTGCAATGATTACTAGTCACACAACTTGCAAAAGGCTTTCACCAATCTACACGTGACAATGATCATCCAGGAAGCTAAGTCAAGTCACTTTTATGATTAAATATTGTTATATGTATACTTCCAGATATATCCGTATGTCTGCATGATTTATGTTTGGAGAAACCTAATCGCATCTTGTTGATGCTCATGATTTCTGATCGGATACGCAAGATCATTGCCGCGGGTCAAGACAACTAGCAATCAGGAAAGGTGGCCGGCGATAAAACGATATCGAGCAGTGTTTCCACCAAAGATGATGATCTGCTGTACAAGCTAACGGGAGTAATTAAAAAGATATAAAAGCACATATGCATCTAGATCTACACTGTCATGCAAGCAAGCTCTCACGTATGTCAGACATGCAAGGAAGGTCTTGGACTACGCCTCGTCTCCGTCGGACATGCTCAAGGGCTTTGCCTCCCGACGCAGATTGACTCCGTCAGGCTCCGACTATGCCTATTCGCCTATGACTCCGCGTACTCGTCCGAGCTATCAAGCGAACCGTCCGAGCTGACAAGCGAGCCATCCAAATCACATCCATCAACTTGGATATCATGACTCGCCGGCTCCACTCGGCGCCAATCAAGCTAAGTCACGCTTTAATATTCTTCTAAATATTCTCTAATCTTCATACGTCTCCGATGACTCTCCATGTTGTTTTCTCAATAATTATTCTCCAAACGACTTTTTTCTTCGTGTATACCATCTTAAAGATGACACACGCTTTTGACTCAACAACTTCCCGAACAGACATGTTTACGTTCGTGCTCTCTAGAGACGGCCCTGTCTCTGGCTTCTCCCTACACGTGCATGAGCGTCTACCCCCTGTGTTATGGGTGGTCGGCAGCGGCTCCTTGGCGACGCTTTGTTTTCCTACACGTACACGAGCTCCAGCGCTCCGCGCTATGGTTTACGGGCTAGCCAGGGCTGAGGGTTCAGCTACAAACTAACTGCTCAAATGGTTTTTATTAAATATAAACACTTCATAAAAACAAACATAATGTTCATCTGCAACTGATCGCCGAGCTGCATATGCTATTTCATCACTGCTGATTTTTCTCTAGATTTCATATATTTTATGTACTACCCATTCTCCATATTTTTATTATAGGGCCAGTTTTGGTTGCCGAGCTCATTTTTTATGCTCGAGGACTGGATCAGTCGGAAAGGACAAGAGGATCATCATCTGGGTCGTTAGACCACTTGGCAGATGGACTTCACCGCCAACCAACTCGTCGGACTGTTCAGCCTTCACTCCTGCTCGGAGTTCACTTCGCCACCGACCAGTTGGTCTGACTACAAGATGCTCACTTCAAAGGTCCTAATATGGCTAGAGGGGGTCAATAGCCTAATTAAAAATCTACAAATCAACTAGAGCGATTTGATTAGTATGACAAATAGCAAAATGCAAACTTGCTCTAGCTCTACAAGGGTTGCAAGCCACCTATCCAACAATTCTAGTTGCAATGATTACTAGTCACACAACTTGCAAAGTTACTACTCACTAAGAGCTCTCAAACTTGCTATTCTAAAGAGATCCACTAGAAGAACTTAAAACAACAAAGCAAGCTCTCAATTCTAATTACACTAAAGAGCTTGCCACAACTTGTTTGCAAGAATATAAATGAGTGAGTAGGGTGATTATACCGCCGTGTAGAGGAATGAATCAATCACAAAATGAAGATTAATCCAATCACTGAGATAATACAAATGGAAAGAGACAACCAATTTTCTCCCGAGGTTCACGTGCTTGCCAACACGCTACGTCCTCGTTGTGTCGACCAACACTTGGTGGTTTGTCAGCTAAGAGGTGTTTCACAAACCTCGTCCACATGATTGGACACCGCAAGAACCTACCCACAAGTGAGGTAACTCAATGACATAAGCAATTTACTAGAGTTACCTTTTGGCACTCTGTTGGGGAAGGTACAACTCCCCTCACAATCACCGGAGACGGCCACGAACAATCACCAACTCGTGCCGATCCTCCACCGCTGCACCAAACCGTCTAGGTGGTGGCAACCACCAAGAGTAACAAGCGAAATCCGCAGCGCAACACGAATACCAAGTGCCTCTAGATGCAATCACTCAAGCAATGCACTTGGATTCTCTCCCAATCTCACAAAGATGATGGATCAATGATGGAGATGAGTGGGAGTGCTTTGGCTAAGCTCACAAGATTGCTATGTCAATGAAAATGTGCAAGAGAGTGAGCTAGAGCCGGCCATGGGGCTTAAATAGAAGCCCCCACAAAATAGAGCCATTGTACTCCTTCACTGGGTACTTATCGGGGTGACCGGACGCTCCGGTCCTACTGACCGGACGCAGGGCTCAGCGTCCGATCGCCCGATGGCGGCCACATGTCATCCTGCGTTCAACAGGAGTCGTCTGATCTCAACGGTCGGCAGTTGACCGGACACTCCGGCACAAGTGACCGGACGCTAAACCCCCAGCGTCCGGTCATTTACAGTAAGGTTTCAAAACCAGTTTTTTTCGACCGGACACGTCCGGTGGCACTTGACCAGACACAACCAGCGTCCGGTCAGTTACCCTGACTTCTATGCAGCTTCGTCAGCTCTGACCAGACACTGCCTTCCAGCGTCTGGTCAGTCAGAGGCCCAGCGTCCGGTCACATGACCGATGCCAGGGTATCACTGCCACGCCTGACCGGACGCGCCGGTCTCCCTGAGACCAGCGTCCAATCAGTTGTAAAACAACAAGACTGAACCTCTATCATCTCTATCTCCTTCACCCTTGCTCAAATGTGCCAACCACCAAGTGTATCACCTTGTGCACATGTGTTAGCATATTTTCACAAATATTTCCAAGGGTGTTAGCACTCCACTAGATCCTAAATGCATGTGCAATGAATTAGAGCATCTAGTGGCACTTTGATAACCGTATTTCGATACGAGTTTCACTCCTCTTAATAGTACGGCTATCTATCCTAAACGTGATCACACTCACTAAGTGTCTTGATCACTAAAACAAAATGGCTCCTACATTTTATACATTTGTCTTGAGCCTTTTGTTTTTCTCTTTCTTCTTTTCCAAGTTCAAGCCTTTGATCATAACCATGCCATCACCATTGTCATGATCTTCGTCATTGCTTCATCACTTGGAGTAGTGCTACCTATCTCATGATCACTTTGATAAACTAGATTAGCACTTAGGGTTTCATCAATTAACCAAAACCAAACTAGAGCTTTCAATCTCCCCCTTTTTGGTAATTGATGACAACTCTTATACAAAGATATGAATTAAAGTTCATTTGAATCCATGTTGCTTGCCCAAGCATATTTACCATGTGTAAAGGATATGGACAAGTTTCATGAACTCCATATGGTAGCAATTGCTCCCCCTACATATGTGCTAAGAGTTTGGATTGTAGCTTTACACATATGCTTAGATAGGAAATATAGGAGACAATCTCTACCAAATGATGCTAAGGTATAAGAGATGGACCTTTGAAGCGTGATACCAATCGGAGTGCACCAATATACCATCCTTAGCATCATTTGTAACTAGACATACACAAAAACTAGAGTACCCCATGAGATCAACATTACAAGTAAGGGTCTAGTTTTCATATGATGAACATAAGTCCAGTTACTTTAGCTAGATATAACTTGATAGCTAGATACCACTTGTAAATTCATGGGAATGAAATCATTAGATGACCTATGCATGCTAGATTTTCATTTCTTCATTCAAATCTACAACTAGCATACACCACACAAACATGGATATTGAAATTAAGAAATTGTACCATGCAAGCAAACATATGTAATGCACATTCAAATGCACCATACAAGTTCATGAGCTTGCTCCCCCTATTTGTATACTCAAAATTAATTGATCCCTTCCTTTGTCATATCTTATCTCTCCCCCTATCACTTATCTTTGTTTCTCTCCCCCTTTGTCATCAATGACCACAAAGGCTTAAAGTATAGATAGGTTCAAATTATAGATAGGTTGAGGTGAAACCATGTGAAATGAGGATCAATTTTCAATTTGGTTCAATCTAGATTACTTGCAAAAGATATTTAACTCGGTTTGATCCAAGGACAAGCTTCTTCACACCTCCAAATAAGGGATATCTTGTACCATGTTGAGTTAAACACTTATAGCTCATTTTATAGATCAAACACTAGGTTTACAAGCCCACAAACATGTCATATGCTACCACTAGATCATTTCAAGCATACAAGCAATAGTGGTACCATACAAGCATCAAATTCATTTGATTTTCATGAATGAGCCTATTCAAATGTGAAATATGTCTAGATGCACTAATCATGTCCTTAGCAAGGATGTATGTCATGCCAATCAATTTATACCTTGTATTGCTCGAAGGAGAGGCATGTCATATAATGGGGGTGCATCAACACATATTGGAGAAGTCAAGTATGTTTAATTCATTCCTTAGCTTGCAAAACCTCTTCTCATCAAGTGGCTTGGTGAATATGTCGGCAAGTTGATCTTCGGTGCCCACACTCGCTATGCAAATGTCCCCTTTTTGTTGGTGATCTCTTATGAAGTGATGATGGACATCTATATGCTTTGTTCTTGAGTGTTGAACCGGGTTGTTGGTGAGTTTGATGGCACTCTCATTGTCACATAGCAATGGCACTTGTTTGATCTTAATTCCAAAATCACTCAAAGTAGCCTTCATCCAAAGTAATTGAGCACAACAACTACCAGCCAAAATGTACTCTGCTTCGGCGGTTGAAAGTGCTACACTATTTTGCTTCTTTGATGACCAAGATACAAGTGATCTTCCCAATAGTTGACATGTGCCTAATGTGCTCTTTTTCTCAACTTTGCATCCCACATAATCGGAGTCCGAATATCCAATCAACTCAAACCTTTCTCCTTTGGGATACCGTAATCCAACATGTTGTGTATGCTTCAAGTACCTCAATATCCTCTTAGTTGCCTTCAAATGACTTTCTCTTGGTGAGGCTTGAAATCTAGCACACATGCATACACTAAACATCCCATCCGGTCTTGATGCGGTCACATAGAGTAGGCTTCCAATCATAGACCAATACATCTTTTGATCCACCATGTTGCCACTTGCATCACTATCCAAGCTTCCACTTGTCCCCATTGGTGTACTAATAGCTTTACTATCATCCATTCCAAACTTCTTGAGCATGTCCTTGATGTACTTGCCTTGACTCACAAATGTGCCATTCTTCATTTGCTTGATTTGAAGACCAAGGAAGTAACTAAGCTCTCCAATCATAGACATCTCAAACTCACTTGCCATCATCTTGCCAAACTCCTCACAAAAATCTTGATTTGTTGACCCAAATATGATATCATCAACATAGATTTGCATTACAAACAAGTCATTTCCATGCTTCTTGGTGAAGAGAGTGGTGTCAACCTTTCCCATCTTGAATCCCTTAGAGAGTAGGAAATCCCTCAATCTCATACCATGCTCTTGGTGCTTGTTTCAATCCATACAAAGCCTTTCTCAACTTGTAAACATGGTTGGGTTTCTTCTCATCTTCAAAACCGGGAGGTTGCTTAACATACACAAGCTCATTGATGTACCCATTGAGAAATGCACTCTTCACATCCATTTGGTACAACTTGATGTTGTGGGCACAAGCATATGCTAACAAGATCCTAATTGCTTCCAATCTTGCAACCGGGGCATATGTTTCTCCAAAGTCAAGACCTTCAACTTGAGTGTACCCTTGAGCCACTAATCTTCCTTTGTTCCTTATTACTATCCCATCTTGATCTTGCTTGTTCCGAAAGACCCACTTGGTTCCAATCACATTATAATCCTTTGGCCTCTCAACTAACTCCCATACTTGGTTTCTTGTGAAGTTGTTTAGCTCTTCATGCATAGCGTTGACCCAATCAACATCCTTCAAAGCTTCATCTATCTTCATAGGTTCAATGGATGATACAAATGAGAAATGCTCACAAAATGAAGCCAATCTTGATCTTGTTTGCACACCTATTGAAATATCACCAATGATAGTGTCCAATGGATGATCTCTTGCAACATTGGTTGGTTGAAGCACTTGCACTTGATTGCTAGCATTTGATTGATCACTTGGTTGAGATGATGAACTAGCCATTTGTTGATCTTGCACATTGCCATCACTAGTGCTTGCTCGGATTTGACCATGAGAACCACTAGCTTGCATATTTGAGTTAGAGAGCACTTGATTCTTGTCATCTTCAATATCAATTACCTCTCTAGGCCTTAACTCACCAATGTCCATGTTTCTCATTGCCTTGACCAATTGAGTGCCTTTCACATCATCTAGATTCTCCTCTTCCTCTTGGGAACCATTTGTTTCATCAAACTCCACATCATGAACCTCCTCAAGAGTACCACTAGCCAAATTCCAAACTCTATAAGCCTTGCTAGTAGTGGAGTAGCCAAGCAAGAAACCTTCATCACATTTCTTTTCGAACTTGCTCAATCTAGTGCCTTTCTTCAATATATAGCATTTACAACCAAATACCCAAAAGTATGCTATGTTGGGCTTTCTTCCATTCAAAAGCTCATAGGGTGTCTTCTCTATCATGGGGTGACAATAGAGTCTGTTGTTATAATAGCAAGCCGTGTTGATTACTTCGGCCCAAAATGAATGACTCACATTGTACTCACTCAACATTGATCTTGCCATATCAATTAAGGTTCTATTCTTTCTTTCAACTACCCCATTTGATTGAGGAGTATACTTGGCCGAGAATTGATGTCTAATTCCAAATTCATCACATAACTCATCAATTCTAGTGTTCTTGAACTCACTTCCATTGTCACTTCTAACTTTCTTGATTGTTGTTTCAAACTCATTGTGTATACCCTTGACAAAAGATTTGAATGTTGCAAACACATCACTCTTGTCAACAAGAAAGAAGACCCATGTATATCTAGTGAAATCATCCACAATCACAAATCCATATTTGTTTCCACCAATGCTAGTGTATGTGGTTGGTCCAAACAAGTCCATATGCATTAACTCAAATGCCTTAGATGTGCTCATCATGCTCTTCTTAGGATGTGTGTTACCAACTTGTTTTTTGGCTTGACATGCACTACATAGCTTATCTTTCTCAAATGTGACATCTTTCAAGCCTCTAACTAAGTCATGCTTAATCAACTTGTTCAATTGTTTCATCCCAACATGACCAAGCCTTCTATGCCATAACCAACCCATGCTAGATTTAGTGATCAAACATGTTGTCAATTGAGCTTCTCTAGCATTGAAATCAACCAAGTATACATTCTCATATCTAAGTCCTTTGAATATCAAGTTAGAGCCATCTACACTTATGATCTCTACATCATCCACACCAAATATGCACTTGAAACCAAGATCACACAATTGAGCTACCGATAATAGGTTGAAGTTCAAGCTCTCTACTAGTAGCACATTGGAAATGCTCAAGTCATTGGATATTGCAATCTTACCAAGCCCTTTGACCTTGCCTTTGCCATTGTCACCAAATGTGATACTATCAAACCCATTGCTCTTGTTTTCATTGATTGAATTGAACATTCTTGGATCACCGGTCATGTGTTGTGTGCACCCACTATCAAGCACCCAATGCCTTCCTCCGGCTTTATAATTGACCTACAAAAGAAGATCAATTCTTTTTAGGTACCCAAATTTGCTTAGGTCCTTGAAGGTTAGTTACTAAGGTCTTTGGTACCTAAATGGCCTTCTTCTTTGGGCCCACAATTGGTCTACCAATGAACTTAGCATTCACACCATTGGCACCCTTATAAAGCATGTAACAAGAATCAAATTTGATTGAGGATACACTAGGTAGCTTGTTCTTGTTAGTCTTACAATTTTGCTCTATATGCCCAACTTGCTTGCATCTATTGCAAAACCGACCATTGCCCTTCACAAAGCTAGCTTTGGGAGTGACAAAGGCCGCCTTGCCTTTCTTGGGGGTATAGCCTAATCCCTCTTTGTTGAGAGAAAACCTTTGGCTACCCAAGCACTTTAGCAAGCGGGCTTCTCCACCATAGGCATTGCCTAAGGCACGAGTGAGCTCATTCACCTCCTTCTTGAGGGTCTTATTTTCTACCATTAGTGAGGTTTCACAAGTGAGACCATCACTCAAAGGTGAAATAGAAGTGGTAGTGCTACAAGAAGTGTTAGTGGGAGCAACAAAAATAGATTCATCAATAAGATCACATGTTAGTCCCACATCACATGATATGATCACTTGTTCCTTCTTGGCTTCCTCCACTTTGACTTGCTCAATGAGAGAGGAGTGAGCCTTTTCAAGCTTAGAGTGAGCTTTGCCAAGCTTCTCATGGGCTTCCATTAGCCTCTCATGAGTGGCATTGAGCTCATCAAAGGATTGCTCAAGAAATTTTACTTTCTTGCACAATTCTTTGCACTCTTTTCTCTTCATCTCATTGCAAGCGTGCACTTGCTCACACATGTCCAAGAGCTCCTCCTTGGTGTACTCCTCATCTTCATCATCATCATTATCATTCCTACAAGAGTCACTTTCACATTCATCATCATCACTCTCATCATATTTTACCTTGGTAGGCTTTGCCGTGAGGCATGTCGAAGGAGTGTCGAAGATGGAGAGCTTCTTGTTAATGGCGATGCTTGCTAGTGCTCTCTTGATAGATTTCTTGTCATCATCACTAGAGCTATCACCATCCGAAGAACCATCGCTATCCCAAGTGACTACATAGCCTCCACCCTTCTTCTTCTTTTGGAACGTCATTCTCTTCTCCTTCTTCTCCATCTTTTCATTTTTATCCTTCTTGTGCTTCTTCTTCTCATCTTCATCATTATCACTATTGTAGGGACAATTTGCTACAACATGATCCAGGCTCTTGCAATTGTAGCATCTTCTCACATACTCTTTGCACTTGGTGTGATCTCTTCTCTTTCTTGCACCATAGCCCTTCTTCTTCATGAATTTGCCCATCTTGCGCACAAATAGGGCCATGGCTTCATCATCAATGTCACTAAGATCATCATCATCACTTGATTCTTTCTTGGACTTGCCCTTGTTCTTGGATGATGATGAGCTAGCCTTGAATGCTATACTCTTCTTGTTGTTGTCCTCTTCTTCCCTCTTATCATCCTTGTCATCCCCCTCCCTTTCTACACTGTATGTCTCTTGGGTCATGACATCACCTAGTACTTGGTTGGGGGTAATCTCCTTCAATCCTCCTCTTATGATGAGCAATCTCAACATCTCAAATCTTGGAGGTAGGCGCATCAAGAACTGATGAGAGACATCATCATCCTTGATCTTGTCTCCCAATGCCTTCAAATCATTGACAATCACTTGCAAACGATGGAACATCTCCGGAATGCTCTCATCTTTCTTCATCTTGAAGCTTGTCAATTTATCCTTGAGGATATACAACTTGGCACTCTTCACCGCCGGCGTGCCCTCATATGTTTCCTCCAATCTTTTCCACACCTCATTTGCTCTTTCACAATCCTTGATTTGCTCAAACACCTTGGAATCAATGGCATTGTATATGGTGTTGAGAGCCATAGTATTGCATTGCTTGTTGATCTTATCTTGGTTGGTGGGATCATCGGGATCGATGATAGCATAGTCATTCTCGGTCACTTCCCATACTTGATCATTGATTGAACCAAGATACATCCTCATCTTTCTCTTCCAATAGTCATAGCATGTGCCATCAAAGAACGGTGGTTTCCCCCCACATGGTTGAACACAACTTGAGCCATAATTTGACACCGAGGTTGTTAAGCCCTCAATCAAATGGTGACCATGGCTCTGATACCACTTGAAAGGTCCTAATATGGCTAGAGGGGGGGTGAATAGCCTAATTAAAAATCTATAAATCAACTAGAACAATTTGATTAGTATGATAAATAGTGAAATGCAAACTTGCTCTAGCTCAACAAGGGTTGCAAGCCACCTATCCAACAATTCTAGTTGCAATGATTACTAGTCACACAACTTGCAAAAGGCTTTCACCAATCTACACATGACAACGATCATCCAGGAAGCTAAGTCAAGTCGCTTTTATGATTAAATATTGTTATATGTATACTTCCAGATATATCCGTATGTCTGCATGATTTATGTTTGGAGAAACCTAATCGCATCTTGTTGCTGCTCATGATTTCTGATCGAATACGCAAGATCATTGCCGCAGGTCACGACAACTAGCAATCAGGAAAGGTGGCCGGCGATAAAACGATATCGAGTAGTGTTTCCACCAAAGATGATGATCGGCTGTACAAGCTAACGGGAGTAATTAAAAAGATATAAAAGCACATATGCATCTGGATCTACACTGTCATGCAAGCAAGCTCTCACGTATGTCAGACATGCAAGGAAGGTCTTGGACTACGCCTCGTCTCCGTCAGACATGCTCAAGGGCTTTGCCTCCCGACGCAGATTGACTCCGTCAGGCTCCGACTATGCCTATTCGCCTATGACTCCACGTACTCGTCCGAGCTATCAAGCGAACCGTCCGAGCTAACAAGCGAGCCATCCAAATCACATCCATCAACTCGGATATCATGACTTGCCGGCTCCACTCAGCGCCAATCAAGCTAAGTCATGCTTTAATATTCTTCTAAATATTCTCTAATCTTCATACGTCTCCGATGACTCTCCATGTTGTTTTCTCCATAATTATTCTCCAAACGACTTTTTTCTTCGCTTATACCATCTTAAAGATGACACACGCTTTTGACTCAACAACTCCCCGAAAAGTCATGTTTACGTTCGTGCTCTCTAGAGACGGCCCTGTCTATGGCTTCTCCCTACACATGCATGAGCGTCTACCCCCTGTGTTATGGGTGGTCGGCAGCGGCTCCTTGGCGACGCTTTGTTTTCCTACACGTACACGAGCTCCAGCGCTCCGCGCTATGGTTTACGGGCTAGCCAGGGCTGAGGGTTCAGCTACAAACAAACTGCTCAAATGGTTTTTATTAAATATAAATACTTCATAAAAAACAAACATAATGTTCATCTGCAACTGATCGCCGAGCGACATACGCTATTTCATCACTGCTGATTTTTCTCTAGATTTCATATCTTTTATGTACTACCCATTCTCCATATTTTTATTATACGGCTAGTTTTGGTTGCCGAGCTCATTTTTTACGCTCGAGGACTGGATCAGTCGGAAAGGACAAGAGGATCATCATCCGGGTGGTTAGACCACCAGGCAGATGGACTTCACCGCCAACCAACTAGTCGGACTGTTCGGCCTTCACTCCTGCTCGGAGTTCACTTCACCACCGACCAGTTGGTCTGACTACTCGATGCTCGCCTGAAAGGTCCTAATATGGCTAGAGGGGGTGAATAGCCTAATTAAAAATCTACAAATCAACTAGAGCAATTTGATTAGTATGATAAATAGCGAAATGCAAACTTGCTCTAGCTCTACACGGGTTGCAAGCCACCTATCCAACAATTCTAGTTGCAATGATTACTAGTCACACAACTTGCAAAAGGCTTTCACCAATCTACACGTGACAATGATCATCCAGGAAGCTAAGTCAAGTCACTTTTATGATTAAATATTGTTATATGTATACTTCCAGATATATCCGTATGTCTGCATGATTTATGTTTGGAGAAACCTAATCGCATCTTGTTGATGCTCATGATTTCTGATCGGATACGCAAGATCATTGCCGCGGGTCAAGACAACTAGCAATCAGGAAAGGTGGCCGGCGATAAAACGATATCGAGCAGTGTTTCCACCAAAGATGATGATCTGCTGTACAAGCTAACGGGAGTAATTAAAAAGATATAAAAGCACATATGCATCTAGATCTACACTGTCATGCAAGCAAGCTCTCACGTATGTCAGACATGCAAGGAAGGTCTTGGACTACGCCTCGTCTCCGTCGGACATGCTCAAGGGCTTTGCCTCCCGACGCAGATTGACTCCGTCAGGCTCCGACTATGCCTATTCGCCTATGACTCCGCGTACTCGTCCGAGCTATCAAGCGAACCGTCCGAGCTGACAAGCGAGCCATCCAAATCACATCCATCAACTTGGATATCATGACTCGCCGGCTCCACTCGGCGCCAATCAAGCTAAGTCACGCTTTAATATTCTTCTAAATATTCTCTAATCTTCATACGTCTCCGATGACTCTCCATGTTGTTTTCTCAATAATTATTCTCCAAACGACTTTTTTCTTCGTGTATACCATCTTAAAGATGACACACGCTTTTGACTCAACAACTTCCCGAACAGACATGTTTACGTTCGTGCTCTCTAGAGACGGCCCTGTCTCTGGCTTCTCCCTACACGTGCATGAGCGTCTACCCCCTGTGTTATGGGTGGTCGGCAGCGGCTCCTTGGCGACGCTTTGTTTTCCTACACGTACACGAGCTCCAGCGATCCGCGCTATGGTTTACGGGCTAGCCAGGGCTGAGGGTTCAGCTACAAACTAACTGCTCAAATGGTTTTTATTAAATATAAATACTTCATAAATAACAAACATAATGTTCATCTGCAACTGATCGCCGAGCTGCATATGCTATTTCATCACTGCTGATTTTTCTCTAGATTTCATATATTTTATGTACTACCCATTCTCCATATTTTTATTATAGGGCCAGTTTTGGTTGCCGAGCTCATTTTTTATGCTCGAGGACTGGATCAGTCGGAAAGGACAAGAGGATCATCATCTGGGTCGTTAGACCACCAGGCAGATGGACTTCACCGCCAACCAACTAGTCGGACTGTTCAGCCTTCACTCCTGCTCGGAGTTCACTTCGCCACCGACCAGTTGGTCTGACTACTCGATGCTCGCCTGAAAGGTTCTAATATGGCTAGAGGGGGTCAATAGCCTAATTAAAAATCTACAAATCAACTAGAGCAATTTGATTAGTATGATAAATAGGAAAATGCAAACTTGCTCTAGCTCTACAAGGGTTGCAAGCCACCTATCCAACAATTCTAGTTGCAATGATTACTAGTCACACAACTTGCAAAGTTACTACTCACTAAGAGCTCTCAAACTTGCTATTCTAAAGAGCTCCACTAGAAGAACTTAAAACAACAAAGCAAGCTCTCAATTCTAATTACACTAAAGAGCTTGCCAAAACTAGTTTGCAAGAATATAAATGAGTGAGTAGGGTGATTATACCGCCGTGTAGAGGAATGAATCAATCACAAAATGAAGATTAATCCAATCACCGGGACAATACAAATGGCAAGAGACAACCGATTTTTTCCCGAGGTTCACGTGCTTGCCAACACGCTACGTCCTCGTTGTATCAACCAACACTTGATGGTTCGGCGGCTAAGAGGTGTTTCACAAACCTCGTCCACATGATTGGACACCACAAGAACCTACCCACAAGTTAGGTAACTCAATGACACAAGAAATTTACTAGAGTTACCTTTTGGCACTCTGTTGGGGAAGGTACAACTCCCCTCACAATCACCGGAGACGGCCACAAACAATCACCAACTCGTGCCGATCCTCCACCGCTGCACGAAGCCGTCTAGGTGGTGGCAACCACCAAGAGTAACAAGCAAAATCAGTACCGCAACACGGATACCAAGTGCCTCTAGATGCAATCACTCGAGCAATGCACTTGGATTCTCTCCCAATCTCACAAAGATGATGGATCAATGATGGAGATGAGTGGGAGTGCTTTGGCTAAGCTCACAAGATTGCTATGTTAATGAAAATGTGCAAGAGAGTGAGCTAGAGCCAGCCATGGGGCTTAAATAGAAGCCCCCCACGAAATAGAGCCATTGTACCCCTTCACTAGGTACTGATCGGGGTGACCGAACGCTCCGATCCTACTGATCGGACGCAGGGCTCAGTGTCCGGTCGCCCGATGGCGGTCACGTGTCATCCTACGTTCAACAGGAGTCGTCTGATCTCAATGGTCGACAGTTGACCGCACACTCCAGCACAAGTGACCGGACGCTGAACCCCCAGCGTCCGCTCGTTTATTGTAAGGTTCCAAAACCGGTTTTCTTCGACCGGACACGTCCGGTGGCACTTGGCCGGACACAACCAGCGTCCGGTCAGTTACCCTGACTTCTGTGCAGCTTTGTCAGCTCTGACCGGACACTGCCTTCCAGCATCCGGTCAGTCAGAGGCCCAGCATCCGATCACATGACTGATGCCAGGGTATCACTGCCACGCCTGACCGGACGCGCCGGTCTCCCTGAGACCAGCATCCGGTCAGCTGTAAAACAGTAAGACTGACCCTCTATCATCTCTATCTCCTTCACCCTTGCTCAACTGTGCCAACCATCAAGTGTATCACCTTGTGCACATGTGTTAGCATATTTTCACAAATATTTCCAAGGGTGTTAGCACTCCACTAGATCCTTAATGCATGTGTAATGAATTAGAGCATCTAGTGGCACTTTGATAACTGTATTTCGATACGAGTTTCACTCCTCTTAATAGTATGGCTATCTATCCTAAATATGATCACACTCACTAAGTGTCTTGATCACTAAAACAAAATGGCTCCTAAATTTTATACCTTTGCCTTGAGCCTTTTGTTTTTCTCTTTCTTCTTTTACAAGTTCAAGCCTTTGATCATAACCATGCCATCACCATTGTCATGATCTTTGTCATTGCTTCATCACTTGGAGTAGTGCTACCTATCCCATGATCAGTTTGATAAACTAGGTTAGCACTTAGGGTTTCATCAATTAACCAAAACCAAACCAGTTGGTTAGATTCCTTGGCTTCATCGCTAGCTAAGTTGCGGAGTCCTCGGCGTTTGGATTCTTCGTGCAAGCGTCGCCAGCAAAGCTAGGGACTACTCGGTGTTCTGATTCTTCGTGCAAGCTGTGGATTCCCTTGGCAGTCGGATTTTGCTATGTCTCGTCGGTGTGCTATCAAGTTGCTCCATGTTGTTCGGATCAGGGAGCTGATCTTAGGCAGCACGTCTGGGTCCTAATAAGTACATGGCAGATGATGCTGGTAAGCTTTTACTAAATTTCTTTGACCCTGCTACAAGATTTATTTCTTCATCTTCTAGCAGGCTCGGGGACTACATGTGTACATGTCATCTAGCGATGACTGCACTATTTTTTCTTCACTACTTTTCTTAGCTAAGCTGGGGACTAGTTTCTAGCTGAGCTGGAGACTGGTTTGGTACCTGAAGACTATAATTTTGAACCCTGGCACTATCAGGTTTGGAGACTAAGTGGGCACACCTCACCTCACGATGAATGTGCTTATCTATAGTACCAGTCCTCTTCAAAATGACTAAGTCATGGATGGTTATCGTCATTGCTCTTGGTTTGGCTTTAAGAGTCAATTCTACTTAGGGCATGGATGCTAAGCATCTACCTTCGCCATCAAGCGTCCGAACAGTTGAAGTCAGGGATGCTAAGTGTCCAACTTCGCCACCTTGAACCTAAGTGGGCACACTTCACCTAAGGTGAAGGCTTCAAAAATTTTTACTTGAGCTCCTTACATCCTTCTGGCAAACCTCAAACTCAAGTGAGTTCATGCTCGGCTCTCAGTTGAAGTGCTCGAACACCTGTTTCAACTATTCAGACGGTTGATTCAACAGCTCAGCTCCCAGTTAAACTGCTCGGACGCCCGCTCCTGATGACCGGTGACAAGCTGAACTACTAGGACAAGCTCAAGATGGTGTTGCTCGGTGGATACATGGCGCTCGGGGACTAGCTGTGGGGGTATAACCCCCGATACCCATAGGTTGTACATGGGCCAAGCCACCAGAGGAGGCCTAGCCCACAAGATCAAGCCATGCGGTGCACGGCATAGGTCGGCATGCACCACAAGCCTGCGTGAAGCATCCTTGATGATGAAGGAAGATTTGATCGGTTATGTAAGATATCGTATTCCTTGTAAACACATATCATATAACCCATCAGGATAGATACAACCGACCTATAACCCTATCCCCATGCTATATAAGGCGGGCAAGGACCCCCCCCCTCATTTTACACCTGATCTCATAATACAATCCACCAAAGACATAGAATGTAGGGTATTACGTCAAGCTGATGGCCTGAACCTGCCTAATTAATCGTTGTCTCTTGTGCTCTATGTCACCATCTAGTTCCCATCGCGCGCACCTCCACCGATTCATCTACTACCAGGGGCATACCCCTCGGTAGACTATCGGTCATATTTCGTCGATAGGTACTACATGACCTAGTAGATATTCATACAAAAAGAGGCACATCACAACTCAAACCTTGGTTGCCAGGATCACTCTTCACAACCTGTATGTGTGGGCCTCGCTAAAAACTCCATTCCAAAAACCCTATGGGAAAAAAGGGTATGGAAAAAAGAGCACGTGCACAACTCTAACCTATACATATTCTAATTCTCGAGACTTTTAGTTCCAAGTGCCTTGATCTTCCGGATGTCTTCATCTTTGGCCTTTGGCTCCTTCTGCTGCTTCTATAACATGGTTCAACATCTTTGCTTAGTGCTCAGGTCTTCATCTCTAGGACCTTCTCAATGTGCAAGTCTTCGTCTCCAAGGCCTTTGCCTCCAGTATCTTCTCGGCGCAGAGATATTTGTCTCCAAGGCCTTCTTGATGTGTAAGCCTTTGTCTCCAGGTCTTCTTCGAATGAAAGTCTTCATCTCTAGGTCTTCTTGGCGTGGAGGTCTTCATCTCTGGGTTTTCTTGGCGCGAAGGTCTTCGTCTCTAGGTCTTCTTGGCGCGGAGCTCTTCGTCTCTGAGGCCTTCAATCTTCATTCATGAGCGCTAGGCAAAAGACTTCATGCTTCGGAGTGGCTGGCCCTTTGGTGCACTCCCCTAGCCCCTCTTGGCTAGCACTCGTGACTGAATCCTTAGCCACGCTTGGTGTAGTCGATGTAGTCATAGTGGTGGAAGTAAATGTCTAGACCAAAGTTGTCGGTGAGTCCCTCGAGCCAAAGTGGTTGACAAAGGTGCCGTAGACCCTGGTGCCATAGGAGTTGACGTAGCCCCTGAAGTTTGGCAATAGAGGCAAGTCAACGTAGGTGTTGATATCGAAGGTGTCAACTTGGCTCTCAAGCCGTTGTAGTGGGTGAAGATGATGGTGAAGCCCCTCTTGTTGAAGTGTTAGTGGAAGCCAGTCATAGAGGTTCGTCGATGATGTTTGCGAAGGCCCTCCTGGAAAAGGTGTTTGGCGGAGGCGATGTTGATGCAGACGTCGAAGGTGTCGGCAAAGCCCCCTCGTGCTGACGTGTTCATGGAGGCGAGTTATCATGGTTTCGTCGAAGGCCCTCCTAAGGTGATGGTGAAGGCCCTCCTAAAAATAAATGTGTTATGGCCGAGATGATGTTGGTGTAGACGCCAACGCTGTGTTCTAAAGGCCGTAGAAGTCGCTTTAAAATGCGCTTGAGTTGATAGGGTGCATTTTTCATGGACATAGGTTAAGTCTTGCAACTTCATCGAATATCAACTTGCTTGGCAAGTTTTTTTGGTTCGAAAGTTAGACAATACAATTTGGTTGATGTGTATTATAAAAACCTAAAAAAATTTTGGTAATACAACCTACAAAAAAGAGGAAAACATGTTAGTGTTTGTGGGTTCGAAAGTTGGGTGGCTGTCGAAAGTCAGTTTCTGATGGAGGCCGCTGAATGAGGAAGGCTGCTGAATGACGAAGGCTGCCAACTGACGAAGGTTGTTGAATAACGAAGGCTGCTGATAGATGAAGGCTCCGACTGACGAAGGCTGCCAACTGACGAAAGTTGCTAAATAATGAAGGCTTCCAACTGACGAAGGCTGCTGAGATCTAATGATAGATGAAGTCCACTAACAGATGATAAAGGCCAATAATTGATGATGGTTGTTTTCTGATGATGACCAAATATAGATGAAGGTCGTTGGCTGATGAAATGCTATTGATTGATGAAGGCTAATAACTGACTAAGAATGCTAAGAACCAATGAAAGATAAAAACCACTATGTGATGATGAAGGTTGTTGACTGATGAAGGCCGATGACTAACAAAGGTTGTTCAGTGACAAAGGCTGTTGACTGATGAAGGCCAATGACTTAACGAAGGCCAATGAATGACGAAGGCCACTAACCATTGAAGGCGAATAATTGTTGAAGGTTGCTGACTGATGAAAGCCAATAACTGACAAAGGCCGCTGACTGTTGAAGGCCAATAACTTGACGAAGGCACTGTCTGATGAAAAACCACTGACTGATAGAGGATCACTGAGCTATCTAACGATGGTTGAATATTTCAGGAAAATGGCTGATTGATGGAGAGTGCTAACTGACGAAGGCAAATAACTGACCAATACTAGTGACTGGTGAAGGGCAATAATTGATGAAGACCACTGATTGATGAAGGTGAAGACCACTGACTAACGAAGGTCAATAACTGATGAGATCTATTTTCTAGTGAAGGCGGCCCAAGCCATTGTCTAGGTCATGCACTTTGTGCTGCAGAGGTCGTTCCGTACCCGTGAGCCTTCGGCTTGGGGTGACGGAGGGTCCTCTTTGCACTAAAAAATTTGTGGTCGAATGTCGTGGCTCCGTTACTAGCCACTTTTGACTTAGGTTTTGATCTTTCTCATCAGGGTATTTACTCTTGGTTTAGTGACGTGTTTCTCGGGCTCTAGAAACACTTAAGAGAAATATTAAACTGATGGGACATTAGAACACAACTTCAAAGACGTAAGAATCGTGGCCATCATTGAAGGTTAGCTCATAAATGCATATATTATTGATTTTTATGACGAAGCTAAAGGAACTTGGTATAATTGAATATAGCTCATAAAAAGGTGGGGGACACTTACTGTTAGCCCATGCTGGTGAAACTGATCGAAGGTTGATGAAACTGACTGAAGTCTGAGGCTATGAGAAAAAACTAAATTTCTAGCTTTGCTGACGAAGGCTGATGAAACTGATCTGAGAAAAATCCCAAGTTTCGGCTTCACTGATGAAAGCTGAGGAAACTGATCGAAGGCTGACGTTCAAAATGAAATAATCCAATTTTTGGCTTCATTGATGAAGACTGATAAAACTGATCGAAGGGTGATGCTCTGAGAAAAATCCCAAGTTTCAACTTCACTGACGAAAGCTGATGAAACTAATCGAAGGCTGATGCTCCAAGAAAACAATTTTCAGCTTCATCGACAAAGGCTGATGAAACTGATCAAAGGCTGATGTTCTGAGCTCAAGAGGAAGAACCGAGTATCCGGGCTTTGCATCTTCTACATTCTCAAACCAGGAAGTCGGGGCCACGTTCTCAACAACATAACTGCAACGAAGTACTTAGCGTAGAGACTTGATAGTCTTGAAACTGACATATCTAATTGATGGTGATGTTTCTGTAGCTCAAAGGTTTTCTAACACCCTATGCTGGGTTGTCGAAAGTTGATTGTTCAAGACCCAGCCTTCGCATGTGAAAACCTGTGCATGTCATGTACAAAGCCAAAACTATCATATCTGTCAACGCAGAGGATCCCGCGTCATCTCGTGGTGCACAGGCTCCCCGCGTTGTTTCCTAGTGCAAAAGCTCCCGCACCGTATTGCCATGTAGAGGCTTGCACGTTGAATGATCATGCAGAGGCTCCACGCGAAGGCTCCCAGGTCAGTTGTTGGTGCAAAGGCTCCCGCGTCATCTCACGGTGCAGAGGTGTTGTTGAAGAGGCTTCCGCGCCATCCATTTATGCAGAGGCTTCACGCCGTCTCATGGTGCGGAAGGTCCTGCGTCGACCGTTTGTGCGGAGGCTCTGGCGTCGTCTGTTGGTGCAGAGGCTCCCACGCATTTTTGTGGAGCGGAGGCTCCTGATGCAGAGGCTCCTGTGTCGGCTCACAATGCAGAGGCACGAGGTGTGGAGGCCCCTGTATCGTCTCGTGGTGCAGGGGCTCCCGTGTTGTCTCGTGATTGATCCCTCCTGCACAAAAGTCACAAAACAGGCATCCACGAGGCTTTCCTTGGGGGTTGTCAAAGGTTCAAACCTTCACTACGTAGAAAACGATTTTTAGCAACGGTTCAATTTTTTTGTAGGGGCGGCTGGTGATGGAGCCGCCCCTACAGTGGCGTGCTTGGGTGCCCAGACACCAGCCGCTCCTACAAATGGAATAGTAGGGGCGGCTGGTGTTACGAGCCTCCCCTACAAATGGGGTCTGATTTGTAGGGGCGGCTCAATCACCAGCTGCCCCTGAAAATGGTATTTGTAGGGGCGGCTGGTGATTGAGCCGCCCCTACAAATGGCCCTGTATTTATAGCTCCGATTTGTAGGGGCGGCTCAATCACTAGCCGCCCCTACAAATGCCCCCCATATAAAACAGATGCAGCACCTTCTTCCTACTCGGGTCACTCACTCGAACCCGTGAAAGAAAGGTGGGGAGGCCTTGGGCACCTCCCAAAAATTGCTCTACTAAGGGGTGGAAGGTTTTGGTCTCAAATCCTTTGGTGGAAAGGTTGTAGAAGGTAAGAAAATGCTATTCCACACTTTTTTTGAAGTTTTAATGGTTGGTTAGTGAGTAATTAGAGTTATGTTTTTCTCTCTCTTCTATGGTGCTTGAGCTATTTATGAGCAAATTAGACCCAACTTTTAAATGTACTAGGGTAAATTAGGGAGGGGAACAAGATCATACCCTTATTTGGTCCATGTTTCTTGATTTTAGTGAACAATTAGTTAGTTTTATGGATGTTTCATGTGCATGTGATCTAGATCTAGGGTGTGGTTTTTTTATTAATTTCGTTTTTGTAAATTTATGTTTGATGAAATTGGACTAGGGTTTGTATGAAAGATATTGGGTAAAGTATAATTATTGCTAATTATGGTCTTTGAAATTGTTTATTGTAATCAATAAATATGTATTTTAATTATTTATGGATAAATGGGCCATTAATTAATTTTCCTCTACCATGGTGTGTTTGTATGCTTCATGTAATTATACTAGATTTATATTCATATATATCTGAAGTATATACAATTATTCTCAAATAATTATTACTTTGATTCATTTTTATATATATCTGAATAAGTAGTCCTTTAATGTTTGTTTTGTTGTTGTTGTAAAAGATGGAGTACAGGAACTCTTGGATGTATGGTTCGTTAAGGTTCAAGGCAGGTTTCCGTGAAGAGGGGGATAAATTTATTGAAGCCGCAATGAAGCATGCAACGACATTGAAAGAGAATAAGGATACAATTCTTTACCCCTGTAAAGATTGCAAGAACTGTATGGCATGGACAGATGTGACTATCATCAGATCACATTTGATTATGCGAGGATTTGTTAAGGACTACATAGTGTGGATTCATCATGGTGAAATGGTTATTGTTAACGACGAGGATGAGGAGGAATACGACGACGAAACCATAGAATCCCTGTCCCAATATTCAGCAGAGCTTGATGCACGAATGGATTTCAAGTTTGGTAATGAACAAGGTGGTGATGCTAGTGGTTGGGATGGTAACGACGAAGGTGGTGCCAATAATGATGGTGGAGCACGTGTCAGAGATGAAGATGATTTTGAGGACATGATTCGAACCCTTGGACAAGAGATTTTACTAAATAGCCCAAAAGGTCTAGAAAATTTGGAAAGAGTGACAAAAGCATCGAAGGAGACTATGTATGGTGTTGAAAAGGGCTGTCCGACACATTGGACATTGCTATGTTTCGTGCTTGAGGTACTCATCCTGAAGGCTAAGTACGGCTGGTCAGACTATAGTTTCAATGATCTATTGCATCTCCTGTCATGGGTGCTGCCACAACCAAACTCAGTTCCCGCCAACACATACCAAGCGAAGAAGGTCATAAGTCCATTGACAATGGGGGTTGAAAAAATCCATGTATGCCCCAACCACTGTATACTTTTTCGTGGCGAAACGTTCAAGTCACTGGATAAATGTCCCCGGTGTGGGGCCAGCCGGTACAAGAACAATTACCTTTACAGTGGGGACGAACCCTCCACGGGGAAAAATAGGAATAAGAAGGGTACAAAAAAGGTGGTACAAGAATCTCAGCCCCCAGAGGACACTCCATTAGGCAATGATGCAAAGCAAAGAAGAATTCCTGCCCTGGTAATGTGGTACCTGCCAGTGACCGACCGCTTGAGACGTATGTTCCTAGACCCTAAAGAAGCCGCACTCATGACATGGTGGGATGATGAGCGTAAGGTGGATGATGATAAGATTGCACACCCGGCTGATTGTAGTTAGTGGCAAAGGTTTGATGAGAAGCACAAAGAATTCAGCGATGACCCAAGGAATGTACGGTTTGGCTTGAGCACCGATGAAATGAATCCCTTCAATGAGAGGATGAGCAACCACAACAAATGGCCAGTGATCTTGACCATGTACAACATCCCAACATGGTTGTGTCAGAAAAGAAAGTACCTTCTCCTCACTATTCTTATTTCTGGCCCTAAACAACCAGGCATTGATATAGACGTGTTCCTCGAGCCCTTGATGCAAGAAATGGAGAGGCTATGGAGGCATGGGGAGCAGATGTACGATGCGTTCCGAAAGGAGGACTTCATATGTAGAGCAATAATATTTGTTACTACCAATGATTACCCCACGCTGTTTGCTTTGTCTGGACAGATCAAAGGGCAGATAGGATGCTTGGTTTGCTTGGATGGTACTACATGGGTGTACCTAGATGCATCCAAGAAGATAGTTTACCTAAGGAATCGACGCTTCTTAAAGACAAGTCACAAGTACCGCAGCAAATTGTTCTTTAGATTTATGACAACGCCCCGGAGATTGAACCCCTCTGGAGAGACATCATAACGGAGAACATGTGTACAGAATGGTGAAAAACATACGCGTCGTTTATGGAAAGAAGAATCTGGATGGGACGAACAGAGATAGAAGCACACCTCCTGTCGAAGGCGTACCTTTCAAGAAACAATTGATCTTCTTTCAGTATCTGCCTTATTGGCCAGACTTGGAGGTCCCCTATGCCATTGATGCTATGCACGTGCAGAAGAATGTCTTTGAGAGTCTCATTGCTACCTTGATGGACACAGGCAAGTCAAAGGATGGTCTGAAAGCACGGAAAGACATGGTGCAGCTAAACATGATGCCACAGCTTCACTCGGTACCTGAGGCCAATGGAAAATACACTCTGCCCACGGCGTGCTTCAACCTAACACCAGACGAGAAGAGAGCTATATGCACTTTCCTGAGGGGGATCAATGTCCCTACTGGGTTTTCAGCAAATGTGAAGAAGCTAGTGTCGATGAAGGACTTGTCAATAACACACTTCAAGGCTCACGATTGCCATGTGATGCTGATAGTGTTTCTACCTATTGCAATCAGGGCTATAAAGCCAGAGTTCTTGAAAATGGCCATCACCCGCATGTGCTACTTCTTTTCGAAGATCTCACAGAAGACGATTGGCAAGGAAGAGCTGAGTGACCTACATGAATTTGTGGTGGAGACACAAAACCAACTGGAGATGTGTTTACCTCCTGCTTTTTTGATATAATGCCACATCTCATGATTCACATGGTTCATCAGATACAGGCGCTTGGCCCTTGCTACTTGCATGAAATGTGGTCCTATGAGCGGTTCATGTCGGTTTTAAGTCGATACGTGCATAATCAAGCATACCCAGAGGGCTCCATGATAGAGGGTTATAGTACTGAAGAAGTCGTCGAGTGCTGTCAAGAGTACCTAAAAGTACAGAAAGGGATTGGTAAACCCGATTCTCGTCACAAGGGTAGGCTGGCTAGGAAGGGCACTAGTGGTAGAAAAGTGTTCATCGACCATGATTACAAAGAGGTGAGTCGGGCGCATTACAGTGTCTTGCAGAGTACACAACTGATGCAACCGTATATTGATGAACACTTGGCTATCATTATGGCGGAGAGAAATGGCCGTTCGGATGATTGGGTCATGAAACAGCACAAGCAATGACTAACTACATGGTTGAAGGACCAAAACATACCGCCTGAAGAAACTATAGACTCTATTACCATCAGCAGGTTGGCGGAGGGCCATCAAGACAAGTGACATCTTGGAATGCTTATGACATCAATGGGTATACGTACTATACCCACGCAAAGGATAGTAAATATGTGAACCAAAACAGCGGTGTTCGAATAGAGGCTCTCGATGGATTAGGGTGAAAGATCCAATACTTTGGCATTATTAAAGAGATATGGGAACTTAACTATGGAAGGAATATAACGGTGGCCCTGTTTCGATGTTGCTGGATCAAACAACACCAACTGAACGAGATCGGATTGAGAGTCCTGGACCTCGAGAATCTAGGATACCAAGATGACCCTTGGGTGCTCGCTTCACGTGTCGCATAAGTTTTTTATATGTCTGACCCACAAAGTAACCTCCCCTCGAAGAAGAAGACAAAGCACGTGGTTGCCTCCGGGAAACAACACATTATTGGAGTTGATGGTGTGGATGATGTTGAAGCTTACAATAACTACGATGAGATGTCGCTATTCACAGACTTTCCTAAGAAGATCAGTGTTGTCAAAAAGAACCTCCCCAAAGACATAATGCCATGGGAACGAAAAGGTGTCAAGGGGAAAGTCGTTACAGCGGGCTAGCTAGTTGTTGAACGTGGAGTATTTGTGTAAGTGTATGTTTGTAAGACTTCATTTATGCATGCGTGCGAGACTATATATTTATGTACGTGTGTAAGACTACATATTTTTGTATGTGTGTGAGACTACATTTTATGCATGTGTGTGAGACTACATTTTATGCATGTGTGTGAGACTACATTTTTGTATGTAGTCGAAGTTTTAAAATTCAAATTTTTAATTTTTGTTTTCTATATTATTTTGACTACAATTGTTTATATATATATTTATTCATATATAGAATAATACAAAATATTATATTTGTGCATATATACAATTTTTTATATTACTTTGTGTTTTTATGATATAAAAAATATAGAAGGGGCGGCTGGATCAGGAACCGCCCATACAAATGCATTTCTAGGGGCGGCTGGATCAGGAACCGCCCCTAGAAATATGAGGGAGTATTAATAGGACGGCGCACGGGAGTGATGTCGTCTAGGCGCTGTCTTCTTCCACCGACGACGCCGTCAGGCTGCCTGCGCGCCAAGGGTTTCTGCCGCCGGCCACGCCGCCGGTCCCGCGCCCGCACCCGGCCCCAGGCGCCCAGCCCTCGGCGTCCTGCACCCAGCCCCTGGCGCCCGCCCCTGCGCGGCTAGGGTTTCTGCCGCCGGCCACGCCGCCGGTCCCGCGCCCGCACCCGGCCCCAAGCGCCCGGCCCCCGACGTCCCGCACCTGGCCCGGGGGCGCCCGCCCATGCGCGCCTAGGGTTTTCGCCGCCGGCCACGCCGCCGGTCCCGCGCCCGCAACCGGCCCCAAGCGCCCAGCCCCCGGCGCCCGTCCCTACGCGCCTAGGGTTTCCACCGCCGGCCACGCCGCCAGTCCCGCAGCCAGCCCCAGGCGCCCGGCCCAAGGCGTCCTGCCCCCACACGCCGACGACGCATGCTCCTGGCGCCCCGTCCCGGCCCCCTGCCCCCGCGCATCGACGACACATGTATGTTCCTCCTCTCCCTTTCTTTGTTGTCCATCCCCATCTTGAACCGAGGCTGAAGAATCCTCGCAATTCTATTGCTCTTCTTAATTATATTGCTTATGCAATTCTATGCCTTCGCCTTCAGACTTGTCGTAAGATTAGTATGCTTGTGTTTGCTTCAATTAGTATGAGATTTGTCGTAAGTCCAGAACTGAAGGGAATGAAATTGAACATGATATGCTTGTGTTTGCAGGATTAGAAATTAAGAGTGGCAGTTTCAAAAATTAGTATGCTTGTGTTTGCAGGATTAGAAATTAAGAGTGGCAGTTTCAAAAATTAGTATGCTTGTGTTTGCAGGATTAGAAATTAAGAGTTTGCAGGATTGTGTTGGGTGAGCACGAGCGGCTCGTGACGTCTTCGCTTGCGTCATGATAATAGGGATATTTTTTCTAGAGGAGGAACCGCGTGATTGTACTGTCAGCACGTGATGATTGATTATGAGATGGATAAGATGGTTAAATTTGTACTGATATTTAGTAGTAACATTTGCTAACAAAATATTCGACTACATCTAAACAAATGTTTTCATTATTGGTATAAACTTTAAACCAATACTTTATAATAACATAATAAAATTTCTCTCTTAGTAATTAGAGAAATGGTTAGTAATAAAGCTAACTAGTGGCTAGAAGATACCGCTGTCTATAATAACCAATCTAATAGCTCATTCATAGAGATTCCTTTATATTTTGGAGCCTATGATGAATTACCTCCAGTCCGATTTCTAAGGGAACTCCCAACCATGAAAGATGAAACTAGTTATATGTTCAATAATCAGGATCTAAACTAAGGAAAAGATGATGTGTCACTGCAACTAAAGAAGATAGATGAGGAAATAGTTTCTTAGATAAAAACCAAGATATGAGGAGATGAGATAGATAGATGATATAGAGAAGACATGTGATTAGCTAAAAAAATTTATTCTGTAAAAACTATTATAAATTAATAAACAGAGAAATTATATGTGGTTTTTAGCATATATGTGGTTCAATAGGCAGAGTATATTTTTTTTCTTGAAACTGTTGCACGCCTTAGAAAATACTAGTATACCGGAAGGGAGTAGCTAGTTTGTAAGTTTACCGTCTGTTTTGTTTTTCCTCTTTTCTAATCATTCTTCATCTCACTAAACATCTGAGATGGCATCTTTTATATAGCTTTTTTAGATTAACCTATCGTACTTGCTTTTATACGTCTGTGTCTGTTTGTCTGAACACTTTACATCTGAGTACTTTTAGCACATGCCACTCTGTAACTGTCTTGATGCTCTAGAAACAACACAAGTACTTATCATGTTTGACATAGATTAACCTATCATGTTTGACATAGAAGCTGCTCCATGGCACTTACACTGCATACTTTCAACTGTCTTGATGCTTACTACTTTTAGCACATGCCACTCTGTAACTGTCTTGATGCTTACTACTTTTAGCACATGCCAGTTGTTGTCACTGTCTTGATGCTTACTAGCAGTGGTTGTCACTGTCTTGATGCTTACTAGCAGTGGTCGTCAAATCCTTAGTACTACTGCTACTAATACTTAACTACTACTTAAGCTATCCTTCCTACTAGTCTGTACTATTACTCTTACTCTTACTACTACTTCACTACTCTTACTCGTACTACTCTCTATACTACTACTACTGCTCTACTCCTACTACTATACTAACTGCTACTGCTACTCTATATTACTGCTACTCTCTATACTACTACTACTGCTCTACTCCTACTCCTATACTAACAGCCGCTGCTACTCTATACTACTACTACTGCTCTACTCCTACTCCTATACTAACTGTTGCTGCTACTATATACTACTTAACTGCTGCTGCTACTCTATACTACTACTTCACTACTCTTACTCGTACTACTCTCTATACTACTACTACTGCTCTACTCCTACTCCTAAGTGGTTGCTGTTGCTTTTTTACTACTACTACTACTACTCTACTCTACTACTTTTACTACTACTCCTCTACTCTACTCTACTATCTCTACTACTCTCTACTTTTCTATACTATTACTACTATATAACTACTGCCACTGCTCTATACTACTACTACTATGTACTACTTAACTGCTGCTGCTACTCTATACTACTACTTAACTAATACTTAAGTTGTCCTTGCTACTACTTTATACTCTTACTCTTACTACTACTTCACTACTCTTACACTACTACTCTTACTACTACTCCACTGCTCTTACTACTCCTACTACTCCTCCTCTTACTACTCCTACTACTCCTACTACTCATCTTACTACTTGCTACTCCTAAGTGGCTGCTGTTGCTTTTTTTGCCAAATCTCCCAGGACTCGCCCAGGACTTGTTGTCCTGTCTTTTGCCATCAGCTGCTGCACTATGTTTGCTAAGCAGCTGTTGGTTTTTTTTTTTGCCAAATCTCCCCTCTCCTCTCCTCTCCTCTTCTTTGTTTTGCCGATGATGAAATTGTCCAAGTCCATACATTATATGGAATATGAGCTGATGATCAAGAACTTGTGAGGAACTTGGCATCATTAGCAGCCGCCCCTACATTACCTTCTCCTCTCTTCTCTGTTATGATGCTTTGATGCTCCAAGTTCAAGATCAGATGATGATTGACATGTTTCTGAGGCCTCTACTACTGCTACTACTAGTTTTTTTGATATATTGTTGTTTTATAGTACTACTTTGGCTTATAGCCCTTTTTATTTCTTATACCTTCTCGTGTACCTAAAGCACACTTTCTTGCATCTTTTAGAACAAAGCGCGAAATAATGTCGTGGAGAACAAACAGTGCAGCTCGATGCCCCGAGCATGATGAGCAGCCAACCCTTGAGGACCAAGCACTAGAGGACCAGCTTACTTAGGAACAGTTCGATAACGAGGTAGAAAAGGATCTAGAAGTGATGCTTACTCAGGAGGAGTGTGACGAGGAGGAAGGCCCCGAAGGAGAGGCTGCTGAAGGTGAAGAGAAGAGGATGATGATGATGATGATGACTCAGAAGAGGGATATGAAAGTCTCGAGGATCCTTTCCCACCTGAAGCAAGAAGGAGGCCAACGGAGGAAGATTTGGATAAGGATTTTGACCCGAACGAGGAGGTAGGGAAGAAGCCTTAGCTTGTAAATTTTGCTAAAGCTTTGGCTGTGTTACCTCTGCTAACACTTTGACCTATCCTATATACAGGTCCCTCCTAAAACTCAGAAAAGACGACGTCGACATCCGCGACATCTCGCTGGACAAGACAGAGTAGAGGAAAGGAGAGCAGAGGCAACAGCCATAGAGACGGATCACGATGCCTCTGCTCCACAAACTCAAGACACAACCACGACTAACAAGCCTAAGAGGAAACGAGGGGATAGAAAAGGAAATCTATATCCAGATAAGGCTTGCTATGTGATAACGGAGGTCGGGCCAGCAGAGGACATCCTTGAGCCGAAGGAATTAAGAGGACGATTCCGTAATGTGATCGGGGCCCTAGTAAGAGATAAATTGAACCCAGCAATCCCTAGCTGGAAAGAGGTACCAGAGAACATAAAGAATGCACTATGGGATAGGCAGATGAAGGTCAATTTTAGATTTCCGAAGGGTAAGCATGAATTGGTAAAAAAAATGCTATCAGGATGATGGGAGAGTCATTCCGACGTTGGAGGTCGGAGCTCAACACGAAGTATATCCAAAAGGGGTTAACTCCCTTCAACGAGTTCGGCAAAATAACTCTTAGTCAATGGGAGGAGCTCGTGGCTCAGAAGACTTCACCGAAGGCATTGGAGCTCAGTGCTCGTAACACCGAGCTGGCGAAGAGGAACAAACACCACCATCATCTAGGCCCTGGTGGCTACTATGCCAAGGAAGAGCAGTTTAGGAAGATGGATGAAGAGGCCACAACTGCTGGGAATATCGATGTGACGAACTTGAAGGTACGCTCAAGGAACTGGATATATGCGAGGAGTACAGAACCATCCGGCAATAATCTTAAGTTTGATAAGTCGGAGACCCAAGAGACAGTATCAAGGATACTGAAATATGCTGAAGACAAAGAGACAGGCTCATTCAATCCTTCCAGAGAGAGGGACGAGCTTAGCCTTGGCTTGGGAAACAAGGAGCACACAGGCCGCACCAGGGGGCTAGGGAAAAGGATGACCTGGAAGCAAGGATTCGAAGAGGACAGGCACATGTACAAGAAACATGGCCGAGACCGGGAGACTAGTCTTGAGCTCCAAGTGAAGGCTCTAGTTGCAAAGGCGCTGGAGGAGCAAGGACTGTCTACGGAGCCACGGATATTAGTGACGCCGCTGGGAGAACTGGCATTAGTTGGCAGCCCTCCAAAAGTTCCTAGCAGCCAAGGTTCCACTGCAGCCACAACCCTAGTCGATCTCATGCGGGAACCAACTAGTTGCACCTTGGTGTTTCTCAGCTGCCGGTAGAACACTGTGATGGAGGTGGCAACAGGTGTGGCACATCCTCCCGGTGGCTTACACCACAATAATAAGATACCGCCGGACTACACTAGGGTCGAGGTGCATACAGTGAAGCCCGAGTTCATGCAGTGGAGGATAGACTACGCAACTCCCGAGGGGCTGGTGTTACTCGGATACGTTATGGGGTAGTTCATCCTCTGGCACAAACGGGACATTATATTGACTGCTTCTTCACTGCCTCTCCCTCTCCCAAATTTGGAGCGATTTGTTGAGGTCGGGGAGATATTTTCACCGTCTCGTGACCCCCACATTCCTGAGATGCCACATTCTTCCCTACCTCCTATCGAGCATGTGCCTGATGAGATGCCACAACCTTCTCCAGCTCATACCGAGCAAGTGCATCATGAGATGCCACAGTCTTCTCAACAAGCACAACCGATACATGAACAACGAGTGCCTGCGGAAGAAGGTGATGCACAAGAAGATGAGGACGTGCCTGAATGGGAGCTTCAAAAGAAGATTCCAATCAACATAAGGCCAGTTTATGTTCCGATCAAAGACGTCTCATCGGTGTCCAAGTGGTATTCCCATGACCAGTTCAAGCCTGAGAACCAAGTTAAAAAAGACTTATCATGGGGTTCTGAGGAGGCCGTCACTAGCAAACTCCACCAAATTGCAAAGCAGTATCCAAATGTTGATGCCATCAAATGGTCAAAGGATTGCCCGAAAACATATGAAAGAGGCAAGCCCTTCCTACCAAACTGGGACATCCAGCGCCTACCACTTGGAATGAGAAGGTTCCATAATTGGTACTTGTGTGTTCTCCCAACGAGCATAGATATCATACAAGCATGCTTTCCCACCGGCACATTTGGAAGCCCAGCTAGGAAAATTGTCTTTGACTTCAATGACATGCACACATGCTTTCACCTGGGAGAAATGGAGATGAATCTAATTCGCACATGGTGCCTATAAGTCCTTGTCGTCCCGATATGATATGAATGTAATCTTTGAATTTTGTTGTAACTGAGCCACGCCGTGATTTGTAGAATGCAAGTGCACATTGTCAAACAAATGCCAAGTGTGAAAGCCAGGTATGTAGACCCTCAAGCAATAGCCCAAACAAATTTTAATTACCCTAAACGGTGGACACTGGATGCCAAAGAGCTAGCAGCTGCAAAGACTCTTTGGGAGAAAGAGCGCATCCGTAGTGCGAAGCTAAGGGAAGAGTCCCTGAAGGTTGCGGCATACATTTCCTTGGCTTTCAAAAATCTCCAACACCACTCTACTATATGCCTACCATACAACTTCGAGTAAGCTCAACTCTATACTTAAAGCTTTGTTCGATATATTTTATTCGATGCAAAAGGGCTTATCTAATTCTATGATTAAATCCATGCAGCAACCACTGGATTTGTATAGCCGTCGATGTCGGGAGGAGCATGGCATGGGTCTTTGATTCATTAGATAAGGACACGGTGACATACAAAGACTTCATATCGATTCTCAAGACGTATACATATCGACAATCCCCATTAGCTTATATGTTTGTATACATACTTGTAACGCTCACTTTTGGATACTAACAAGTTGTATTTGCTAAAATAATTCGAGCAGGGCATTTAGGTTCTATGTCACTAATCATCATGGAAGGCATGATCCAGCAAGGAAGGAAAAGCTGGCTATAAAAACACTATGTGCGGTAAGTGTAACTTACTTCTTCAGTACTCCGTTACATGGCTGTCAAAAGCATTACTTAACATTTTCATATGCAAAACACACAGTGCCCCAAGCAGAAGCCTAGGAGTGTACATTGTGGATACTATATATGTTCTATAATGGGTAACACCGGTGCCTACAGGAGACACCCCTTAAGGGTAAGTTTGAACCTCTTCACCCGTAGTATAAAAACTTCGTAAATGGTATGAAATACTAAACCAAAACTTGTTTTCTTGTAGTGGAGAGAAGAGAAAGGAATGAAAAGAGACCCATACAAGGATGACCAACTCTTAGAGCTCGTCGGCGACCTTTGCAACTTCATATTGGACCAGATTGTACACGTTAGAGGCGCCTACCATGACCGAGAGTCTGAGTTAGGTACAAATCCTCAGTACCAACACCTACGTGAGACTGAAAGGCTAGCTCTAGGACGTTGATAACAATGTGTATGGAATTTGTATATTTAATGATGGATTGTATATATTCTTGTGAATTGGACTTGTAATTGTAGTTTATAGAATACTCTTATGCTTGTAGTCGCGGTCGCGGGGTGTTCGGCAACGCGAACGCTGGTCACGGGGCGTTTGGCAACACGAACGCGGTTCGGAACGTTGGTCGCGGGGTGTTCGGCAATGCGAACGCGGTTCGGAATGTTGGTCGCGGGGCGTTCGGCAACGCGAACGCGGTTCGGAACGTTGGTCGTGGGACGTTCGGCAACGCGATTTTGAATTGTAAATTTGATTTTTTTTTTGGGCGGGAAAACGTACTGTAGGGGCGGTTCTAGATTGAACCGCCCCTACAAATACCTGTTTGTAGGGGCGGCTGGTACTACAGCTGCCCCTACAAATCGATTTGTAGGGGCAGCTGGTAATACGAGCCGCCCCTAGAAATCGATTTGTAGGGGCGGCTGGAAACACCAGCCGCCCCTACAAATTGATTTGTAGGGGCGGCCTGGGAACCGCCCCTACAAATGCATGATTTGTAGAGACCCTTGCGTAGGGGCGGCTGGGCAAACCGCCCCTACAAAGGGTTACCAGCCGCCCCTAGAAATGCTTTTTGTAGTAGTGCTTCACTCTCGAAAAAATTATTCATGCCGACCACGGTGGGCGCCAATGTTGGGAATTAGGGATCCCGACAGAGAGAGTGAGAGTGAGAGGGGTGAGCTCGTTGCAGCTCGACATTGGCGGTCGAAGGCTCCGCTTTGCGGTGAAGGCCTTCGACTAGTGGAGGCATGGATACAAACATGGAGTTCACATAGTTACCGAGGCAATAGTTAGGGTTTTGAATTACACGCCATCCTCTGACGGGGTGGTTGATTTCCCCTTTTATAGGGTACGGTTACAATATTTGTCGAGTACAGAAACACCCCTAGGGCAACCAAGGCATGTTCCAGTATACTGTGCTCGCGCCTTCGGGGCAATCGAGTCCTTTTATTTTGCTACCTCCTTTGTTGATGGGCCGTTGCCGAGCCCGGGCCTTCAGCCCATGATTCTTCCCACCCCAACCTCCGATTGATCTTCGTAGTGCCTGCACCTCCGATTTTTCACCATAGCTTCTGACTGATCTTCATAGTGCCTCGACCTCTAACTTTTCATCATGGCCTCTGACTGACCTTCGTGGTGTCTCGGCCTCCGACTCCTCATCGTGGCCTTCTACTTTTTCATAGTGGTTCGGCCTCTGACTTTTTCATCGTGGCCTCTGACTTTTTTCAAAGCGCTCCAACCTCCGATTCTTTCATCGCGGCCTCTAACTTTTCTTAACTGTGCTCCGACCTCTGCCTTTTTCATCGCGACCTCTGACTTTTCTTCAAAGTGCTCCGACCTCCAACTTTTTCATCGCGGCCTCTGACTTATGTACAAATCGCCTCGGCCTTCGTCTTTTCATCATGGCCTCTGACAAATCTTCATAGCTCCTTGGCCTCTGACTTTTCGCCGCGGCCTTTGACTTTTCTCAAGCTAATACACTAAATTCTATTGGACTTCTTCAAGGTGGAGTTGACCCATATTCCATACGGGCTCTCCCAACACGGCCCTACTTTATATATGAATTGTAGTGTCGGGTTATGATCTTGAGAAGCCATTTACTTCGTGACATACATATTTCGCTAATGACATCTCCAATTTTTCCGCTTCAGGTCCACTAACGGTTGTATAATTTTTTTAGATATATGTTGCTGGCTTCTAAACACCAATTTCGGAGATTTTTGCTGATTTTCCACAGCAGTAATATCTTACAGTAAAGATGATCAAGGTAATCCAGCCACACGTGATCACTTTTTCTTACTTTTTAGCTTAACAATATCTTATCAAACTGTGTTGTGTTACTAATGTGTTAGGCATCCCCTATTATATCACAGTTTCTTTGATCCTCTATTATATCACAGTTTCTTTGATCTTTTGTGTCTGCTATTTGCTAATCAATATCACTTATTATTCCATACTGCCTATGTTCATTGCTCTCTGCTTTTTAACCATTGCATGGTTACTAATGCAGTCACTCTGTTTTTTTATCCGATTTGTCACAGCCAATAAATAAATGTTGCACCGACTGGAGAAGCCCATACAAAACGTAAGCCTTACAGATTGGAGGATTCATAGATCAGAAGCACTGCTCCATTGCTCTACCTGTAGATGACTATGAAATGTGTTTTCTCTTTGCTTAGTTTTCCAGTAACCTTCCAGCCTTTGCGTACTCTTTGTACATAAACAACCACCTTCTGTTGTATCAGGTTCCCTGATACAGCATACCTTCCAGTACTACATGTGTTGTCTCTATTCCATTACAGCATATACAATTGTACATGGTACTTTTACTGGTACAAAGAACATATCTCAAAAAATTTAACTTCTCCTGCCCTTGCCTACACAAGCCACAGATAATTGATGCATATTATGTTTTAGAGGACGAAAAAACCAAAAATATCAGATACCTCTGCCTAGACCGCGGCAATTGCCGCGGGGCTCTTGCTAGTTGTATATTTTGTTCTCTTACCCAATTACTAGTTGCGTTACTGTCTGTCTGGAAAAGGCCTATAAGTAGATAATTACTGTGCTGTTGTCGCATATATGTCAGCTTGGTACATGATGTTTCTTCGCTCGGTAATGCTGATTACCTACGTCAAGAAGGACGGACACTTCCTCCAACCGCAGCACAAAATATATCGGCCCGGCCACGAAACAACGCGGCAGGTTGGTGGGCCTTTCCGTCCGCTCGAGAACATTCCCCCCCCCCCCCTCCCCGCCCTGCTCTCCCTTCCTCTGCCATCCCGCACACGCTTCTGAAGTCTTCCGCTCCATCTATGCTCGGCTCCTTTCTCCCCATCTCTATCCGCCGTTTTTTGCTCTATACCACCATCCCGCGCCACGCCACTGTCTCGCGTCGTGCCACCATCCACCTCACTCGACATGGAAGGGGAGGCAGGGGAGGCCTGCGCCACCATCCACCTCGCCCGTTGGCAAGAAGGCAAAGCCAGCGTGTGCGCATGCGCCTAGGTCTATGCTGGGGCGTTGCTCTCGACGTCCCCCTGACCGAGCTTAGTTCCCCACTAGGTAGGCCGTGGCTGCCGGCGACGCAGTGTTTCACATGTTTTAGACGTTTCTGACCTACGTTTTAAGTGTGTTCGTCTGGATGTTGAAAAAGTAGATCTAGGGTGTTGCATTGCATATGTTGCAATGACAATATATGCATGTTGCAAGTATATGTTTCAAGTTTTTCATCTGAATGTTGCAGAAAAATATTTGGATGTCGCATAACATGCATGTTTCAAGCGCATGTTTCAAGTGTTTTAGGTGTTTCATATGTATGTTGCAAGTATTTCATCTAGATGTCGGTAGCCATGCGGGCACCTGATGCCGGTAGCCGCCGCCCTAGGTAGCCATGCGGGCACCTGATGCCGGTAGCCGCCGCCGCGACGCGCACCCACAGACAGGGTGAGGTGTGTACGGCGGGCGCGCTCGTATCTGTTACGGCACGGCGGGGTAATGGTCCTGTTACACGGACGCGGCGGTCGCGCTTCTATTACAACGGGACGGGACGCGGTAGATGCTTTCGAACTGGAGCGCTTCTGTTCTCTGCTGTCTAACTACGGACAAAACAGGCATTGGTCGTATTGTATTTATGCGTGGTTTCAGCTAGAACCTGCAAATAAAAGCAAATCATGAACCGCTCTATGGATGTTGCTTGAAAATTAATCCAAAGTTTGACGCAGCAAATCCAGACGGATTGAAGCCAAAGTAAGCCATGCATCCTCGTGAATGAATAGGAAAAAATTAAGGCGGCTTTCTAGCGTGTGGACCCAACTCATTTCGTCCTGCACGGCATGCAGCATATGAAGATCGAGATTGCCAACCCGGTGTTCATGGTCCGAGCAGTTGTGCCGATCAGGCCGCCGGCAATCAATGAGAGGATCTTGCCATCGTCATCATCAACCAGCTGGCCTGTAACGTTCTTCACTTTGGGGCTATCAGAGGAGTCATTAGAGATTTCCTGCATCTTAAGAAGAATGTGGCTTTTAGTGACATCCAGCCAACTCACTTGTGGCGAGCTCTAGTTAAGTTTGGTCACGCTTATGATGGGGACAATCTTGTTTTGGAAAGCCCCCATGTCTTTGGTAACGTTAAAATTTCCTATTTCGGAGTGCAGTGGGTAATTTTGCTAAGGTCCTGCTATTGGAGGCAGATGATAGACACCTGAACCGCTTGCTTGTTGTTAGGGCCCAGGTCATTGATTTGCAGAAGGTCCTGTAGTTTATTGTTTATCCTTTCTGAAATTCGGAGAACAATGTATGTATACTCTCGCTGTCGATCACGATATATACATGCTCATCACTCGGCAGCCTATACGGATGCAACAGATAAGGTCTCATCATGGCCCATACATGCATCGCTGTGGCACATGTCGTGACTAATGTGAGAAGACACGCACGTCTCTCTCGCGGCATGGTGCTGAGACGACACGCCGTACAATTGGACAAAGATCGGTGAAGCTACTGAAGAAGAGACGAAACAAGCTGCTCTACCCCTATATTGGAAGCTTCTAGATAGCTAGATTGCTAGTAGAGGCGTGCACCGTTTGGGATTTGCTACTACGTGCTGCTAGTAGCTAGGGCGGTCAGATCAGGTATTCAGGTTCCTGCTGCTAGCTCTCCAGTCTTCAGGTGCTGGCTGTACGAGGCCGACACGTACGTATACGCCCAACACTTGTCGCCGTCCCGCCATGGGTCGCCAATCGAGTACCACTATATGCCTAGTGCACAATAACAAGGACGAAGGTTAGAACGAAGACGAAGGAACCTGCCTATTTGGGCCGAGTACATGTACCTGCCCTGTTTGATGATCCAAACAAGTGGGCTTCCTGCTGTTTGAGTGTATAAAATTAGCAGCGGACCCCGTACGTGCGTTGAGATCAGCAGGTGCCTTTGGTAACACCTTTCAATTGCGTCTTATTGGTTTCTCAAAAAAAAAACGTCTTACTGCCTCTGTTCTTTTTTAAGTATGGCTTTGATTTCTATGTAAGTCAAACATTGTTAAATTTAACTTGATTTATAGGAAATATTAGTAACATTTGTATATCAAATAAGTGTGCTATAAAACTATTTGGTACGCACTGTAAATATTAATAATCTCTTGTATATACTAGGTCAAAGTTGAATAGTTTGACTCCTAGATAAGTGGAACTAACGACACTTAGAAAGGGCAGGAAGGAGCAGACCCATAGCTTAAATTAGGGTCTGTTTGAATAAGTTAGGGGTAGTTACTAATTACTTTAAAAATTAGTACAAATTAGCTGAGATTAGTTAGCTAGTTAGCTCACCTGTTAATCCTTTCATTTAGATGCGCCCGGGCTACTTCGAGCTAATTTTTTTTTACTAACTAGGAACTAACACTTCCAAATGGACCCTGCTTAATACAACTAGCACCCTGCACGCATAGTTCAACCAAGACTAGCTTTCCCCGTTCTCTTTGTTCGTAGCGATTGATGCCCATGCATGATGCAAATGCAGCTCCAAGCCTCCAACTCCAAGTTTCGTTCATTCATTCCTTGGGCGAAATTGGTTTGGTATTATTCCGAAAAGAGCTGCATATACACATTTATTTATTCATTTACAGTTTGGTTTAGAGTGGTCTTATCGGATCGTAGTGTATGTTATATGTTGTAGATTGTAGAAGGAAGAGGAGTAAACAACATTGAAGATATGATGTATCGTAATATATGAAAACTTATGTGATGTAATACCCCTTTGCTTCCAAATTATAAGCATTCCGATTTTTCTGGATACACGATAAATTGAAAACTACATATATCAACATATTGTACGTATCCATAGATATTCATATATAGCAAAATATACATTTCTCTGAAGGATATATTTAGGAGTGAAAATGGTACAGATATTTTCCAACCGTATTCGACACCGAATCTGTTTAGAGGAGTTTAGATCTGTCCGTATCCGAGTCTAGGTATTTAACATCCGATACTGTATCCATATCCGAACACTACTGGAAACTCGAATTGCCCTGTGGGTGACGAATTTTTCTGTGCGTTTCTTCGGTACGCACAGAAAAAATATGATTATTCTGTCGGTTTCAAAATATCCTGACAGAAAAATACGAAAACCCACAGAATAATTGTATTATTTTTCTGTGTGTGACAATACACACACGGAAAAATCAGCACTCACAGAAAAATGCAATTTATTCTGTCGGTTCTTTAAAAACGCACACAAAAAAACAATATATGCATGCATAGGATAAATAAAAAAACAAAGAAGTCCTAACCCTAACGCGCCGGCCGCCACCCCCAAACACCCTCGCACACACGCACTTGCGGACTCGCCTGCTTGGCTCTCCCCACGCACGCACGCACACGCTGCGCCGCCGCCGCAGCTACGCACGCACGCCCGCCCCACCGCCTTCTTCTTCCCTGGCGGGTGGCCGCTCCTCCCCTCCCCCTTCACCCGGCACCAGCGCCCCTCCTCCCCCGCCGGCGTCCCGCCCCTCCCCCTTCTTCTTCCCCGATGGGCGGCGGCCCCTCCCCTCCCCCATCTTCACCCGGCCGGATCCGGCCCTCCCTCTCCCGGATCCGGCCGGTGGCTGCGATGGTGGTGGTGGTGGCCAGCGGCGGGGCGTGGTGGTAGCGGTGGCCCTCCCCTCCCCCTTCTTCTCCCTCGCCGGTGCCCCTCCCCTCCCCCTTCTTCTTCCCTGGCGGGTGCCCCTCCCCTCCCCTTTCTTCACCCGGCTGGATCCGGCCCTCCCTCTCCCGGATCCGGCCGGTGGATGCGGTGGTGGTGGTGGTGGCCGGCGGCGGGGCGTGGTCGTGGCGGTGGCCCTCCCCTCCCCCTTCTTCTCCCCCGTCGGCGCCCCTCCCCTCCCCCTTCTTCTTCCCCGGCGGGCGCCCCTCCCCTCCCCCTTCTTCTTCCCCGGCGGGTGCCCCTCCCCTTCCCCATCTTCACACGGCCGGATTTGGCCCTCCCGCTCCCGCATCTGGCCGGTGGCTGCGGTGGTGGTGGTGGTGGTGGCTGGCGGCGGGGCGTGGTGGTGGCGGCGGCCCTCCCCTCCCCCTTCTTCTCCCCCGCCGGTGCCCCTCCCCTCCCCCTTCTTCTTCCCCGGCGGGCGCCCCTCCCCTCCCCCTTCTTCTTCCCCAGCAAGTGCCCCTCCCCTCCCCCTTCTTCACTCGGTCGGATCCAGCCCTCCCTCTCCCGGATTCGGCCGGTGGCTGCGGTGGTGGTGGTGGTGGCCGGCGGCGGGGCGTGGTGGTGGCAGCGGCCCTCCCCTCCCCCTTCTTATCCCCCGCCGGCGCCCCTCCCCTCCCCCTTCTTCTTCCCCGGCGGGTGCCCCTCCCCTCCCCCTTGTTCACCTGGCCGGATCTGGCCCTCCCTCTCCCGAATCCGGCCGATGGATGCGGTGGTGGTGGTGGTGGCCGCCGGCGGGGCGTGGTCGTGGAGGCGGCCCTCCCCTCCCCCTTCTTCTCCCCCACCGGTGCCCCTCCCCTCCCCTTCTTCTTCCCTGGCGGGCGCCCCGCCCCTCCCCCTTCTTCTTCCCCGGCGGGTGCACCTCCCCTTCCCCATCTTCACACGGCCGGATTTGGCCCTCCAGCTCCCGCATCTGGCCGGTGGCTGCAGTGGTGGTGGTGGTGGCCGGCGGCGGGGCATGGTGGTGGTGGCGGCCCTCCCCTCCCCCTTCTTCTCCCCCGCCGGCGCCCCTCCCCTCCCCCTTCTTCTTCCCCAGCGGGCGCCCCTCCCCTCCCCCTTCTTCTTCCCCAGCAGGTGCCCCTCCCCTCCCCCTTCTTCACTCGGTCGGATCCAGCCATCCCTCTCCCGGATCCGGCCAGTGGCTGCGGTGGTGGTGGTGGTGGCCGGCGGCGGGGCGTGGTGGTGGCCGGCGGTGGGGCGTGGTGGTGGCAGCGGCCCTCCCCTCCCCCTTCTTCTCCCCACCGGCGCCCCTCCCCTCCCCCTTCTTCTTCCCCGGCGGGTGCCCCTCCCCTCCCCCTTCTTCACCCGGCCGGATCCGGCCCTCCCTCTCTCGGATCCGGCCGGTGGCTGCGGTGGCGGTGGTGGTGGCCGACGGCGGGGCGCGGTGGTGGCGGCGGCCCTCCCCTCCCCCTTCTGCTCTAATATTTTGATCACGTCTGTTTTTGAGGTTTATTAGAGTTGTATAAGACTAATTTTAATGGGAGAAGTGATGATATCATAACATAGGAGATATCTGCATTCATTGTGATGATCACATCATGCACAACCATCTGATCTCTCTTTAACATTTCATTTTTACTGTAAACTTTTGCCAGTTTTATAGTATCTTGTAAGTTAGCAGTAGTTCTCTAAAGTCTAAATAGTTATTTGTTGGTTGTTGTATTTTTTATGTGCAATCTATGATGCAAATTCCCATTTCCTGAATCACTGTGATTATTGCAACAAAAATCACCATCTTTCGGCTGAGATTGCACCGCAAATTTAGTTTTTATTACATTCAGAGTATGTTTTCTAGTGTAATTTGTTGTAGTCAATGCCATTTGGTATCTAACTTGCGGTCATTCTTTGTGATTGTGTGTCTTGAAACATGGCAGAATACAAGGGGGAATGGATCTTGCGACACTGGTGGCTTATTTATGAGTTTCCGGTTACTATATGCCCGTTTACATGTTCTGATTGTTCTATTGATCATGACTGAAAAAACTAATGATTGTTTTTTCTTAGCTAGTTAGCCAGCTAGGTGTAATTTGTTTTCTGAATATAGTCTTTTGTTTTTTCTTAGCTAGCTTGCCAGCTAGTGTAATTTGTTTTTTGAATGCAGTCTTACTATTATTATTGGAGTTCACTTGATTGGCCTTTCTACCAGTGGCATCTTGACTGAAAACTAATGTGAATGGATTAGTAGCATACTTAATAGCCGATCCATACAAAAACTAAGTTCTGAATGTGGTCATGTATCTCGCAGCTCCGAAGGGAGAAGATCTCTGACAGGATGAAGAACTTACAGGAGCTCGTTCCAAACTCCTGTGTATGGAATTTGTATATTTAATGATGGATTGTACATATTCTTGTGAATTGGACTTGTAATTGTAGTTTATAGAATACCCTTATGCTTGTAGTCGCGGTCGCGGGGTGTTCGGCAACGCGAACGCTGGTCACGGGGCGTTCGGCAACGCGAACGCGGTTCGGAACGTTGGTCGCGGGGTGTTCGGCAATGCGAACGCGGTTCGGAATGTTGGTCGCGGGGCGTTCGGCAACGCGAACGCGGTTCGGAACGTTGGTCGTGGGACGTTCGGCAACGCGATTTTGAATTGTAAATTTGATTTTTTTTTTTTGCGGGAAAACGTACTGTAGGGGCGGTTCTAGATTGAACCGCCCCTACAAATACCTGTTTGTAGGGGCGGCTGGTACTACAGCTGCCCCTACAAATCGATTTGTAGGGGCGGCTGGTAATACGAGCCGCCCCTAGAAATCGATTTGTAGGGGCGGCTGGAAACACCAGCCGCCCCTACAAATGCATGATTTGTAGAGACCCTTGCGTAGGGGCGGCTGGGCAAACCGCCCCTACAAAGGGTTACCAGCCGCCCCTAGAAATGCTTTTTGTAGTAGTGCTTCACTCTCGAAAAAATTATTCATGCCGACCACGGTGGGCGCCAATGTTGGGAATTAGGGATCCCGACAGAGAGAGTGAGAGTGAGAGGGGTGAGCTCGTTGCAGCTCGACATTGGCGGTCGAAGGCTCCGCTTTGCGGTGAAGGCCTTCGACTAGTGGAGGCATGGATACAAACATGGAGTTCACATAGTTACCGAGGCAATAGTTAGGGTTTTGAATTACACGCCATCCTCTGACGGGGTGGTTGATTTCCCCTTTTATAGGGTACGGTTACAATATTTGTCGAGTACAGAAACACCCCTAGGGCAACCAAGGCATGTTCCAGTATACTGTGCTCGCGCCTCCGGGGCATTCGAGTCCTTTTATTTTGCTACCTCCTTTGTTGATGGGCCGTTGCCGAGCCCGGGCCTTCAGCCCATGATTCTTCCCACCCCAACCTCCGATTGATCTTCGTAGTGCCTGCACCTCCGATTTTTCACCATAGCTTCTGACTGATCTTCATAGTGCCTCGACCTCTAACTTTTCATCATGGCCTCTGACTGACCTTCGTGGTGTCTCGGCCTCCGACTCCTCATCGTGGCCTTCTACTTTTTCATAGTGGTTCGGCCTCTGACTTTTTCATCGTGGCCTCTGACTTTTTTCAAAGCGCTCCAACCTCCGATTCTTTCATCGCGGCCTCTAACTTTTCTTAACTGTGCTCCGACCTCTGCCTTTTTCATCGCGACCTCTGACTTTTCTTCAAAGTGCTCCGACCTCCAACTTTTTCATCGCGGCCTCTGACTTATGTACAAATCGCCTCGGCCTTCGTCTTTTCATCATGGCCTCTGACAAATCTTCATAGCTCCTTGGCCTCTGACTTTTCGCCGCGGCCTTTGACTTTTCTCAAGCTAATACACTAAATTCTATTGGACTTCTTCAAGGTGGAGTTGACCCATATTCCATACGGGCTCTCCCAACACGGCCCTACTTTATATATGAATTGTAGTGTCGGGTTATGATCTTGAGAAGCCATTTACTTCGTGACATACATATTTCGCTAATGACATCTCCAATTTTTCCGCTTCAGGTCCACTAACGGTTGTATAATTTTTTTAGATATATGTTGCTGGCTTCTAAACACCAATTTCGGAGATTTTTGCTGATTTTCCACAGCAGTAATATCTTACAGTAAAGATGATCAAGGTAATCCAGCCACACGTGATCACTTTTTCTTACTTTTTAGCTTAACAATATCTTATCAAACTGTGTTGTGTTACTAATGTGTTAGGCATCCCCTATTATATCACAGTTTCTTTGATCCTCTATTATATCACAGTTTCTTTGATCTTTTGTGTCTGCTATTTGCTAATCAATATCACTTATTATTCCATACTGCCTATGTTCATTGCTCTCTGCTTTTTAACCATTGCATGGTTACTAATGCAGTCACTCTGTTTTTTTATCCGATTTGTCACAGCCAATAAATAAATGTTGCACCGACTGGAGAAGCCCATACAAAACGTAAGCCTTACAGATTGGAGGATTCATAGATCAGAAGCACTGCTCCATTGCTCTACCTGTAGATGACTATGAAATGTGTTTTCTCTTTGCTTAGTTTTCCAGTAACCTTCCAGCCTTTGCGTACTCTTTGTACATAAACAACCACCTTCTGTTGTATCAGGTTCCCTGATACAGCATACCTTCCAGTACTACATGTGTTGTCTCTATTCCATTACAGCATATACAATTGTACATGGTACTTTTACTGGTACAAAGAACATATCTCAAAAAATTTAACTTCTCCTGCCCTTGCCTACACAAGCCACAGATAATTGATGCATATTATGTTTTAGAGGACGAAAAAACCAAAAATATCAGATACCTCTGCCTAGACCGCGGCAATTGCCGCGGGGCTCTTGCTAGTTGTATATTTTGTTCTCTTACCCAATTACTAGTTGCGTTACTGTCTGTCTGGAAAAGGCCTATAAGTAGATAATTACTGTGCTGTTGTCGCATATATGTCAGCTTGGTACATGATGTTTCTTCGCTCGGTAATGCTGATTACCTACGTCAAGAAGGACGGACACTTCCTCCAACCGCAGCACAAAATATATCGGCCCGGCCACGAAACAACGCGGCAGGTTGGTGGGCCTTTCCGTCCGCTCGAGAACATTCCCCCCCCCCCCCCCCCCCCCCCCCCCCCCCCCCGCCCTGCTCTCCCTTCCTCTGCCATCCCGCACACGCTTCTGAAGTCTTCCGCTCCATCTATGCTCGGCTCCTTTCTCCCCATCTCTATCCGCCGTTTTTTGCTCTATACCACCATCCCGCGCCACGCCACTGTCTCGCGTCGTGCCACCATCCACCTCACTCGACATGGAAGGGGAGGCAGGGGAGGCCTGCGCCACCATCCACCTCGCCCGTTGGCAAGAAGGCAAAGCCTGCGTGTGCGCATGCGCCTAGGTCTATGCTGGGGCGTTGCTCTCGACGTCCCCCTGACCGAGCTTAGTTCCCCACCAGGTAGGCCGTGGCTGCCGGCGACGCAGTGTTTCACATGTTTTAGACGTTTCTGACCTACGTTTTAAGTGTGTTCGTCTGGATGTTGAAAAAGTAGATCTAGGGTGTTGCATTGCATATGTTGCAATGACAATATACGCATGTTGCAAGTATATGTTTCAAGTTTTTCATCTGGATGTTGCAGAAAAATATTTGGATGTCGCATAACATGCATGTTTCAAGCGCATGTTTCAAGTGTTTTAGGTGTTTCATATGTATGTTGCAAGTATTTCATCTAGATGTTGCAGAAGTATATCTCGATGTTGCATATTATGTTGCTATATGGCTATACACGCATGTTTCGAGCATATGTCTCAAGTGTTTCATCTGTTTTCAGTTGTATGTTGCAAGTGTTTCAACTAAATATTTGAAAAGTAGATCTGGGGGAGCACATGTTGCAATGGACCCGGTGGCTGTCGGACAGCGGTCCACTGTAGCCGCTTGTTGCTCCTGCTAGGGCGCCGCCCTAGGTAGCCATGCGGGCACCTGATGCCGGTAGCCGCCGCCGCGACGCACACCCACAGACAGGGTGAGGTGTGTACGGCGGGCGCGCTCGTATCTGTTACGGCACGGCGGGGTAATGGTCCTGTTACACGGACGCGGCGGTCGCGCTTCTATTACAACGGGACGGGACGCGGTAGATGCTTTCGAACTGGAGCGCTTCTGTTCTCTGCTGTCTAACTACGGACAAAACAGGCATTGGTCGTATTGTATTTATGCGTGGTTTCAGCTAGAACCTGCAAATAAAAGCAAATCATGAACCGCTCTATGGATGTTGCTTGAAAATTAATCCAAAGTTTGACGCAGCAAATCCAGACGGATTGAAGCCAAAGTAAGCCATGCATCCTCGTGAATGAATAGGAAAAAATTAAGGCGGCTTTCTAGCGTGTGGACCCAACTCATTTCGTCCTGCACGGCATGCAGCATATGAAGATCGAGATTGCCAACCCGGTGTTCATGGTCCGAGCAGTTGTGCCGATCAGGCCGCCGGCAATCAATGAGAGGATCTTGCCATCGTCATCATCAACCAGCTGGCCGGTAACGTTCTTCACTTTGGGGCTATCAGAGGAGTCATTAGAGATTTCCTGCATCTTAAGAAGAATGTGGCTTTTAGTGACATCCAGCCAACTCACTTGTGGCGAGCTCTAGTTAAGTTTGGTCACGCTTATGATGGGGACAATCTTGTTTTGGAAAGCCCCCATGTCTTTGGTAACGTTAAAATTTCCTATTTCGGAGTGCAGTGGGTAATTTTGCTAAGGTCCTGCTATTGGAGGCAGATGATAGACACCTGAACCGCTTGCTTGTTGTTAGGGCCCAGGTCATTGATTTGCAGAAGGTCCTGTAGTTTATTGTTTATCCTTTCTGAAATTCGGAGAACAATGTATGTATACTCTCGCTGTCGATCACGATATATACATGCTCATCACTCGGCAGCCTATACGGATGCAACAGATAAGGTCTCATCATGGCCCATACATGCATCGCTGTGGCACATGTCGTGACTAATGTGAGAAGACACGCACGTCTCTCTCGCGGCATGGTGCTGAGACGACACGCCGTACAATTGGACAAAGATCGGTGAAGCTACTGAAGAAGAGACGAAACAAGCTGCTCTACCCCTATATTGGAAGCTTCTAGATAGCTAGATTGCTAGTAGAGGCGTGCACCGTTTGGGATTTGCTACTACGTGCTGCTAGTAGCTAGGGCGGTCAGATCAGGTATTCAGGTTCCTGCTGCTAGCTCTCCAGTCTTCAGGTGCTGGCTGTACGAGGCCGACACGTACGTATACGCCCAACACTTGTCGCCGTCCCGCCATGGGTCGCCAATCGAGTACCACTATATGCCTAGTGCACAATAACAAGGACGAAGGTTAGAACGAAGACGAAGGAACCTGGCTATTTGGGCCGAGTACATGTACCTGCCCTGTTTGATGATCCAAACAAGTGGGCTTCCTGCTGTTTGAGTGTATAAAATTAGCAGCGGACCCCGTACGTGCGTTGAGATCAGCAGGTGCCTTTGGTAACACCTTTCAATTGCGTCTTATTGGTTTCTCAAAAAAAAAACGTCTTACTGCCTCTGTTCTTTTTTAAGTATGGCTTTGATTTCTATGTAAGTCAAACATTGTTAAATTTAACTTGATTTATAGGAAATATTAGTAACATTTGTATATCAAATAAGTGTGCTATAAAACTATTTGGTATGCACTGTAAATATTAATAATCTCTTGTATATACTAGGTCAAAGTTGAATAGTTTGACTCCTAGATAAGTGAACTAACGACACTTAGAAAGGGCAGGAAGGAGCAGACCCATAGCTTAAATTAGGGTCTGTTTGAATAAGTTAGGGGTAGTTACTAATTACTTTAAAAATTAGTACAAAATAGCTGAGATTAGTTAGCTAGTTAGCTCACCTGTTAATCCTTTCATTTAGATGCGCCCGGGCTACTTCGAGCTAATTTTTTTTTACTAACTAGGAACTAACACTTCCAAATGGACCCTGCTTAATACAACTAGCACCCTGCACGCATAGTTCAACCAAGACTAGCTTTCCCCGTTCTCTTTGTTCGTAGCGATTGATGCCCATGCATGATGCAAATGCAGCTCCAAGCCTCCAACTCCAAGTTTCGTTCATTCATTCCTTGGGCGAAATTGGTTTGGTATTATTCCGAAAAGAGCTGCATATACACATTTATTTATTCATTTACAGTTTGGTTTAGAGTGGTCTTATCGGATCGTAGTGTATGTTATATGTTGTAGATTGTAGAAGGAAGAGGAGTAAACAACATTGATATGATGTATCGTAATATATGAAAACTTATGTGATGTAATACCCCTTTGCTTCCAAATTATAAGCATTCCGATTTTTCTGGATACACGATAAATTGAAAACTACATATCTCAACATATTGTACGTATCCATAGATATTCATATATAGCAAAATATACATTTCTCTGAAGGATATATTTAGGAGTGAAAATGGTACAGATATTTTTCAACCGTATTCGACACCGAATCTGTTTAGAGGAGTTTAGATCTGTCCGTATCCGAGTCTAGGTATTTAACATCCGATACTGTATCCATATCCGAACACTACTGGAAACTCGAATTGCCCTGTGGGTGACGAATTTTTCTGTGAGTTTCTTCGGTACGCACAGAAAAAATACGATTATTCTGTCGGTTTCAAAATATCCTGACAGAAAAATACGAAAACCCACAGAATAATTGTATTATTTTTCTGTATGTGACAATACACACACGGAAAAATCAGCACTCACAGAAAAATGCAATTTATTCTGTCGGTTCTTTAAAAACGCACATAAAAAAACAATATATGCATGCATAGGATAAATAAAAAAACAAAGAAGTCCTAACCCTAACGCGCCGGCCACCACCCCCAAACACCCTCGCACACACGCACTTGCGGACTCGCCTGCTTGGCTCTCCCCACGCACGCACGCACGCACACGCTGCGCCGCCGCCGTAGCTACGCACGCACGCCCGCCCCACCGCCTTCTTCTTCCCTGGCGGGCGGCCGCTCCTCCCCTCCCCCTTCACCCAGCCCCAGGGCCCCTCCTCCCCCGCCGATGTCCCGCCCCTCCCCCTTCTTCTTCCCCGATGGGCGGCGGCCCCTCCCCTCCCCCATCTTCACCCGGCCGGATCCGGCCCTCCCTCTCCCGGATCCGGCCGGTGGCTGCGATGGTGGTGGTGGTGGCCAGCGGCGGGGCATGGTGGTAGCGTCGGCCCTCCCCTCCCCCTTCTTCTCCCTCGCCGGCGCCCCTCCCCTCCCCCTTCTTCTTCCCTGGCGGGTGCCCCTCCCCTCCCCCTTCTTCACCCGGCCGGATCCGGCCCTCCCTCTCCCAGATCCGGCCGGTGGATGCGGTGGTGGTGGTGGTGGTGGCCAGCGGCGGGGCGTGGTCGTGGCGGCGGCCCTCCCCTCCCCCTTCTTCTCCCCCGTCGGTGCCCCTCCCCTCCCCCTTCTTCTTCCCCGACGGGCGCCCCTCCCCTCCCCCTTCTTCTTCCCCGGCTGGTGCCCCTCCCCTTCCCCATCTTCACACGGCCGGATTCGGCCCTCCCTCTCCCGCATCTAGCCAGTGGCTGCGGTGGTGGTGGTGGTGGCTGGCGGCGGGGCGTGGTGGTGGCGGCGGCCCTCCCCTCCCCCTTCTTCTCCCCCGCCGGTGCCCCTCCCCTCCCCCTTCTTCTTCCCCGGCGGGCGCCCCTCCCCTCCCCCTTGTTCACCCGACCGGATTGGGAAACAGAGAAATTTATGGTTTTTTTAGATTGGGAATAATGGTAGATTTTTTTGATTTATACGTCATTTGAGCTCAAACTCACTAGATAGTTTGCATATTTGGAAGAAGAAAAAGCTTATAGTAGTTTATCAAAATGAGTATCCATGGCTAGTGTGTGTGTGTGTGTGTGTGTGTGTGTGTGTGTAGTATATAGTAGTGTGTACCTCATTTCATGGTTTTGAAATAGAGAATTTGAGGTTTTTTAGATTGGGAATAATGGTGGATTTTTTATTTATACGTCATTTGAGTTCAAACTCAATGGATAGTTTGCATATGTAGAAGAAGAAGGCTTATAGTAGTTGATCAAAATGAGTATCCACCTTTCCTTGCTAGTATAGCTCATTTCATGATTAAAGAAATGGAGAAATTTATAATAGTTGATCAAAATGAGTATAGAATAGATGGTGACTCCTTCCGGGTTCTCGGCCTCACATCGGGTTCATGAGCACTGAGGCCGGAACTCCCTCTTATTTTGTGCGGTAAGTGTAAGCAGAAGATTGCCAGAGAGAATAAGGAGGATCCCAACCATGGCCGCATCTTCTACAAGTGTCCGGATCCCAATGTGAGTGTTTCTAGCCCCGTTTTTCATAGTTTTAGCCATTTTTTGTGATGATTTTTATTAAAGTTTTTGATTTTGTGTTCTTATTTCAATGGGATGACACTGGATGTGAATGTTGGTCCTAGAAGGAAGAGTATATTACGCACGTGCAAAAATCAGCTAAGACAGCTGATGAGAGTGCACCTATGCATGAAGAGGTGAACCAGCAGAAGAAGCACATCGATGCTACGATGGTATCTAAAAATGAATATAGGAATTTCAATCAATTTCTGGTCTGATTTTACGACAGCCCTTGTTATGCCATTGAGATAAAAACATCTCAAACTTTGATTTTTTTTTTTTTTTGCGAATTACACAGTACAACATATACACTCACAATACACACATGCGCACTCACTCCTATGAACTTCTTCGAAGACTAGACCGGCAAATCCTCGAGATTGACGAAATCACCACAGACGCCTCGCTGTCGACAGGAATGCCGTCTGCCACTGAAAGCACAACACCATTAAAACATGGAAAATTCGACTCTCCGCTTACCACTAAAAGCACAACGCCATTAAATCATGGAAAATTCGCCCCCACGGGAAATCAAACGCAGGACCTGAGATGCTACCTCATTCACGTCTGGCAGTGGCAGATGCCTACAAACTTGATTATTCGTGGCAAACAGATTCCCAGGCTTATATAGCTTGTTATATGCGCATTTCCTTTCTCAATGTTTAACCGATAGGTTCTCTCTGATTATTATGAATTCTCTGTTGTGTGCGTAGTGCACTGTAATATTCGTCCATGCATGTGACATCTGAGCCTATCGGTTACGTACGTACGCTGGAGCTCATCAATTAATACAGTGCAAAAGATTCGTTACGTTGGTTCATTGAATCAGCCATTAAAGGTTGGATTAATTTAAGTGAACACAGCTACCGAATCTTGAGTTATCTACTTATGTTAGCCAAGTGTACAGCTAAATTAGTAATTTGTTACGGCTTAACTCGTTTCACTAACATGGCATGGATGCTTCATGCATGGCTATAGCTGTACCCTCTCTGGTTTAGTAGTGTCCAATTTCTTAATCAGAGTACGTTCCAGCCTCTCTTTTTAATTAACCCCACCTGTTGTAGATGCACAAGTCATATAGCATTTGCAGCTGGCTAGCATCTGCGTTATACAGCACAAGAGCAGCAGATACACACCAAAGCAGGCAGGTACGGTGAGGTATCGCACTGATAGCTAGCTAGAGCAGAAATGGCAGACCTTGTGTTCGGCTTGGCCAAGACGGCGGTGAATGCGACGCTGTGTATGGCCAAGTCAGCCATTGAGGAGGAGAAGAAGCTGAAGAAGAGCGTGCAGCGCGACCTGATGCTCATCTCGGATGAGTTCGAGATGATGCATGCCTTCCTCAACGTCGTCTCCAACGAGCGCGCCAAGGGCGACGACGATATGTCAAGGACCTGGGTGAGGCAGGTCCGCGACATGGCCCTGGACGTGGAGGACAGGATCGAGTGTGTCCTCCAGCTAGACGACAACAAGCCGAGCTACTGGTGGCGCAACCTGCTCCCGTCCTGCGTGCTGCTGCCACAGGAGCCGGGAGCAGCCGCCTTGGGCGACGCTGTCGCCGGCATAGAGCTGCTCAAGGCCAGAATCGAGGCGGTGGGCCCTAGGAACACGCGCTACATCCAGATCCAGCAGATCGGTGACGCGGCGGCGTGCAAGTGCCAGTGCAAGCCCGTTGCCGTTGGGGAGCTGCTGCATCAGCAAGCCTTGGCCGATTCAACGACTGAATCGGACATCCTCTTCGAGGCCAGGAACTCTGCCAAGATCTGCCCAGTGGATCTCGTCAAGCTGATCGTCGACAACAAAGAACAAGCCCTGCGAGTCGTATCCATCTGGGGAACAACAGGCGATCTTGGGACGACATCGATCATCAGGACGGCCTGTGACGATACAGAGATCTTCAGCAACTTCGGAAGCCGTGCTTGGGTGAAGGTGCCACGCCCCTTCAGCCCCCATGAGTTCCTGAGGAGATTGCTGACGCAGCTCTACACGAACCGTTGCCTGCAGCAGCAAGGAAGCAGAAGCACTGCGGATGTACTGAAGAAGATGGAGGCGATGTCGTCGTCGTCAGCGCCACAAGGTGGTGGACTACTTGTCGATGAGCTCATGATGCAGTTGGGTGATGAGAGGTACCTGGTCATCCTTGAAGATGTTTCGACCATGGTTGAGTGGGACACCATCAGGGCGTACCTACCTGACAGAAACAACGGCAGCTGCATCGTGGTGCACACCCAGCAGGCTGAGATCGCCGGCTTGTGCGTTGGACACTCGCATCGGGTATGTGAGCTGGACCAATTCTCGGCTGATCATTCGGTTTGTGTATTTTTCAACAAGGTATGCTCGGTACAACATCCAGTCCAGTTAGTTTCAAGAAAATTGTTCTCTTTTATTTACTTTATTTATTTGTTTCCTATTTTCAACATCACCATGGTATATGTTTAATTACTTCTATAAATCCCGGTGCTCATCCATGATGTGCTTTCCTAATTCACGTTAGCTATATAAGTATTTCTTTATGTCAACTCTGCTACTATACTATTTTTTATCATTTTGTGCATGTCTAAATACTTCGTTGGATGCATACTAGGGGGGGGGGGGGGGGGGGTGCAAAGTTGACCAAAGGTGCCAAACCCATGTAATTTATGATGACAAGCTCACAAGCAACAACAGAAGAGAGAGAGAGAGAGAGAGAGAGAGAGAGAGAGAGAAGAGAGAGAGAGAGAGAGGTGGTTACTGAACAAACCAAAACATCAAACAAACTCATATGCTATGATAAAACAAAACAGGAGGGAGTGATATTTTTGTTTTATTTCAGACTCTGCATGGTTTCTTTTATATATGTATTGAGGTAGAATTCCTTTTATTCCAAAGGCGTGAATCCACCAAATTGCTGCATATCCTGTCCCATATATGTGAAATCAATTGTCAGAGTGTTATATTTAACTTTCATTAGTTTGTAATTAACTTTCATGTGTCATCAAGCAAACTGAATACATTGCAACAAGCCTGTATCATCCATGCATATTAGATGCTCTGCTAAGTATTCCTGGCATTTTAGAATATGCATGTTATATCTATCCCAATCCTTCGATAACATGAACTCAAAACTAATCTTATCTGAAGGATGAGGATAAAGGTGAGAAGACCACCAAGAAGAAAGCTGCAAAGGACTGGTTAGACAAATTTCAACTTGTTGGCCGGCAAACAGATTTACACCTCATTGATTCATATGCGCAATCCAATGCGGGTGTGTCCTCGGTGTGGGGCATTGCTGGTGTTGGCAAATCATCTCTCGTCAAACACCTGTACTGTGAGAGAATAGTTAAGGGCCAAGGCTTTGAGAAATTTGGTTGGGTGAATGTGACCCATCCTTTCAGTTTAAGAGACCTCCTGAGGAGTTTGCTAATGGATTTGTACTCTGAAACGTTCCAACATAGCAGCATATCGAGGATCAAAGATCCAATTCAAGAGTGCAGTAAGATTGTACGTAAATACAGGAGCTTCATTGTTATTGATGGTCTGCAGTCCACGGAAGAATGGGATTTGATAAAAACTGCCTTGACATATGGGCCTTCTACAAGTCATATCATTATTATCACAAACGATAAAAGTGTTGCCACATACTGCACAGCGGCTAATCAAGCTGTGTGGAACGTCAAAGGCCTTGAGATGGATGAAGCCATTGATCTCTTCAAAATGAAGGTGAGCTACTAAGATGCATTAATTCAGTCACTACTTTAGTCCATCAAACAACACATCTTTTTATCTTTATATGTATGTTATACCTAGGAAGTATAAGGTTAGAAAATCTCATATAGTTGCTCATTTCATAAAAAGAAACTTCCAGCATCATCGAATTTCTGCAACAAGTTACTGGCTAGGCTTGGATTCATCTTGTGGCGTTGGTGTGTCACAGAAACGAAACATCCCAAACAAATATTGCTAGCATGCTGTATTGATTAGTTATAATGTTTTCATGCTGACATACTGATAAAACTTACCTATTAAACTGCAGCTATGTAGTGATTCCTTGGACCGGAGCCCTGAAGTTGAAGAGCAAGCAAAACTAATCTTGCACAAGTGTGGTGGACTTCCCAAAGTGATAGTCGCTATAGCTGAGCATGTTCAGGACTTGCCGAAGCCAAACCTGGAGTTTTTTAGTTCACTGAACAGTGGATTTATGAAAACGTTGGAGGCCATGGACAACCCAATGGTCGCTAGTCTTTTTGCCTGGGTGCATTCGTACTTCCATTCCTGCCCGGACGTGCTGAAGCCGTGTATGTTCTACCTGTCAATCTTCCCCGCGAAGCAAAGCATCCGTTGGAGGCGTTTGGTGAGGCGATGGATTGCAGAGGGCTACTCCAGCGACACCAAGGACAGCACTGCAGAGGAGACAGCGAAGAAGCTGCTCTCCCAGCTTGTTGAGCTGAGCATTATCCAGCCGCTAGAAGCGTCATCGTCCACCTCGAGCTTCTTGGAAGCGACGACAGCGTCCTGCCAAGTCAATGGTTTCTTCCGTGAATACATCACAACACGGTCAATTGAGCAGAACCTCGTCTTTGCACTGGAGGGGCATTGCGGCTTGAACACGCAACGCAGAGGACGGCACCTCGCCTGTTGGCAGCACCTGGGACCTGGACAGAGCTTTGTTTGACAGCATCGACTTCTCACGGCTGCGGTCACTGACGGTGTTTGGGAAGTGGAGACCATTCTTCGTCTCTGCCAAGATGAGCCTGCTCCGGGTGCTGGATCTGGAAGACGCATCAGGAGTAACAGATAAAGACCTCGAGCAGATGGTGAGGCTTCTTCCTCGGCTCAAGTTCCTCTCGCTGAGAGGATGCAGGCACCATCACTCGCCTGCCTGATTCATTGAGTGGCCTCCGGCAGCTCCAGACTCTTGATGTCAGAAACACCGCAGTGCTCGCGCTCCCATCAGACATCACCAAGCTACAGAAGCTGCGGTACATTCATGCAGGCTCCACCACAACATCTGGTGACGACGATGCCATGGTGGCAAGCAGCAAAACAGCAGGCGAGCAACTTACAAAGGGCTCATCAACACCTGCAGCAGCAGCTAGTAGCAGACAGCGTGACTTTACGTGCTGTCTGTCCAGGTTCTTGTTCAGAAGCCAACTGCAGGCAGATGCTGGCGGTGTTGTGGTGCCAAGGAAGATCGGGAATCTGTCAGCATTGCATACACTAGGCGTCATCAACATCAATAGTATTACAGGAGGGGAGCTCAAGAAACTCACCCAGTTGCACAAGCTCGGAGTGTGCGGCGTCAACAGGGCAAACAGCCAGGAGCTCTGCTCTTTCGTCTCGGGTCACGGCCATCTCGAATCCTTGTCGGTGCGGCTCGACAACAAGGCCAACCAAGATGGCTGCTTGGATGGCGTCTTCCCGCCTCCGGAGAACCTACGGAGCCTTAAACTGCATGGGCTGGCAGGAAAGCTGCCAGTGTGGATAAAGGATCTTTGGAACCTCAGGAAACTCAACTTACAGATGGCCATGCTGGATCAAGATGGCGTCGATGTCCTCGGCAACCTACCGTGGCTCAGCACTCTGTCTCTCTGCTTGAAGACTCTGCGTCAAGATGGCGAGCTCCATTTCCGGACGGACTTTCGTGGGCTCGTGGTGCTTGAGATCGCTTGCAACTCAAAGCTCAAGGTTGTAGAGTTCAACACTGTGTTCGGTGGTGGGCTTGGAAACATCGAGTTGCTGAAAATCCACTGCTGCAATGTGACGTCTCTACAGTTTCCTGGGCTTGAGCTTCTGCGTAGCATCAAGGAAGTCTATCTTAGAGGATCCTATGGCGACGAACTCAAGCTTCACCTGCAGAGCCAAATTGCCAAGCAGGAGAAGGAAATCGAACCTGTCTTCAAGGAGCAACCAAACAAGTAAACTAAGGTCGCCCTGAGTGCTGACTTAATCACGATGGTCATCGGTTCTATGAAGCAAATAATATGCCTGGTTTTGTGAATTTCCATCTTTTTTTCAACAAGGAGCAGTAAGTTTTCATCTAGATAGGGCTCTCCTAGTCATATAGCAGGCCCCACCTACTGAACAGGACATAGGCTTTATATTGGGAAAAAAATGATCTGCCTGTTGAACACCAATGGGCTGGTGCACGCTGAGTGTAGGCCTCAGCCCAATATGAGGCCCATAACTGCCCATTTTGTAGGCCCGCAGAGCGTTCAGCGCTTAAGCCTGGCTCAAGCTCAAGATGAACTCAAAGTCTATTAAGCCATAGGATGCACCAGCGCGTGGCGGCGTGAGCACGCGACAGAGGCATCCTGTGGCTTGATGCTGAGATGCATGCGGCCAGGGGCTTGTTTAGTTGAGGACTGACCGGAGCTACTTGACCAGGCGTTGGACTTTTCATACTTGAGTTCAATTGGATGCCTATTGGCATCCAGGAAGACAATCCTTCTACTCCCTTCCACTTTAGGTCTTGGGGTGACATATGCAAACATAGGGAAAATAGGGGTCTAGGCATTAGAGACCTTCTCACAGTCAACCGAAGTCTAATCCTGCATGCTATCTGGAACATGGCCGCCTGGGTGAAGGTGAATGGGTGATCCGTATGGTGTTGTGTGACCGGTATTCATTTTAAAAAAAACACGTGAGCCCCGCTGTAACCCAAACCCAAACCTTGCCACATCCAAATAATGGATTAGCAATAAAATCTCATTTCCTGCACAATTTGTTCCTCGAACCGGAAGGATATACGACCTTGGGCTTCCTAGGGTACGCGCGACTCCCAGGCGATTCGCTACGGGAGGAATTTCGTGCCGGCGATCCGTCGATCCTCTCCACCTGATCGTTCGGGCTGAGCAAGGGGCTGCCTAGCGCGGCTACTCGGCCTTGGCAGGAGGGTGGGGAACGACGGGCACCACTACAGGAAACGGCTGATTTGCCGGGAGCAAAAAAATTTGCCGGGTGCTTTTTATCGGGCACCCGGCAAAGGAATTCTTTGCCGGGTGCCAGGCCTGGAGATGTCTGGGTTTTAGGCAACCGACGTCGCAACTTACTCGAAACTTTCTCAATTTTTAACCAAGGCCTCCACATGTGATAACAAGACACATCGACAAGTTTCGTGATTTTCGGACATCGTTTTGATTTTATATAATTTAAATAAACTTCCCCCGCGAGTACATCGTCATGTTACGACAACATGATGCGCGACATTTCATGCCACTTCCTGCATACGGCCTCAACATAGCCTAAATATCATGAATACTATTTTTTGAATGACGAAATTCCATTATTTCATGTACCTGCAGTTCAAATTTGGAATAGTCGGAAAAATTCAATGCAACGGAAAAAATTAAGGAAATATTGTTAAAGAACTCATAATTGTCCCAAATTTTGAAACAGGGAAATATTTACTGTATCAAGTCCCCACAAAAAAAATGGGGTCAAAAAAACAAAAAACAAAAAATAATTTGCCGGGTGCCACCCAGGGCACCCGGCAAAGAATCCTTTGCCGGGTGCCAGGTCATGGGGCACCCGGCAAAGAAATTTAAAAAAAAATTAAAAATTTTTTTTGCCGGGTGCCGAACGGCGTGGCACCCGGCAAAGAAATTTAAAAAAAATTAAAAAAATTCTTTGCCGGGTGCCGTCGTCACCTGGCACCCGGCAAAGGCGCATGCCTAAAAAGGCCGGCCCGTCCCAACCCCCAGCAGACCGACCCGCGCCTGCTGTTCGCAGCCGCCGCCGCCGCCCTAGCGCTCCGCCACGCCCGCGCGCCCGCGCCTCGCCGCGCCCACGCCTCGCCGCGCCCGCGCCTCGCCGGTCAGCCGCGCCCGCGCCTCGCTGCTCTGCGCCCAGTCCCGGCGACCACGCGGCGCCGGCACCGGCGGCCCAGCACCCGCGCGAGCCGCGCCCACGCCGGCGGCGCTCGCCCCGGCGGCCGGCCGGCGCCCCAGCCCGGATCCGGCGGCCCCGCGGCCGTGGCCCCGCCCCGACGACCCCAGCGGCGCTCGGCCCGGCCGGCGCTCGGCCGGCGCTCCTGCCTGGCCCCGGCGCCCCAGCTTCACCGGCCGCGGCGGCCACGCGGCCCCACCTCGCTGGCCATCCCCGACGAGGCCGGCTGCCCGTTGTCTGGCCGCCGGGCTCCTCCCGCCGCCGGCCAGCAGTAGAGGAGGTAGGTGGAAGAAGGGAGGAGGAAGGAAGAAGAAGAAAAAAAGGGGAGGAGGAAGAGGAAAAAAGAGAAGGGGAGGAGGAAGAAGAGGAAGAAAGAGAAGGGGGAGGAGGAAGAAGAGGAAGGTGTCGACCCGACCGCCCGTCGATCCCCGCGCCGTTCGGACCGGCCGTTGATCCTCGCGCTGCTGCGGTCATCCCCGCCGTCGTCGCCGGCCCTCGCTCTTGCTGTTCTTGCCGCCAAGGTAAGCCCTACCCTTATAGTGTTAGTAGTAGTAGTAGTTAGTAGTGTTAGTAGTAGTTAGTTGTAGTGTTAGTAGTAGTAGTTAGTAGTTTTAGTTGTAGTGTTAGTTGTAGTAGTTAGTAGTGTTAGTTGTAGGGTTAGTAAATAGTAGTAGTTAGTAAGTAGTAGTGGTTAGTAGTAGTAGTTGTTAATAGTTAAGTAGTTCTTACTATTAGCATTGTTAGTAGTTAAGTAGTTGTTAGTAGTAGTGTTAGTAGTAGTTGTAGGGTTAGTAGTAATTGTTGTTGTACTACTTCAATACTTTTATGTGTATGGAAAGAGAACTAAAGTACATGGCTCCTCTTGATATATTGGTGGTTGTTGGCCTTTGTGTCCATGTTTGGTATATATGTGGTTGTTGGCCTTCGTGCCATGTTTGGTATATATGTGGTTGGTGGCCTTCGTGTCATGTTTTTTGCAGGTTTTGGGAACCTCCCCGTGCAGGGGAGGTGCTGCCGAAATTTTGAGTCGACACTAACCATTTTTGCCCTTTTTTGCAGGAGGACCTGTGGGAGGGACTCGGCGACCCCGATCGTCTTCGTCGGCGATGTGGGTCTTCCTGCACCGCGTCGACTCGCCACTGCACCGACTCTCCACCGCCCCGCTACCCGGACCTCGCCACCAACCTAGGTATAACCCCTCTATCTGTATGTGGTTTTTGGTCGCGTAACCTAGTTAGGTGTCTCCTGTTCGAAAGAGATACGGTCGGAGATATGCGGACCTTTGCATATCTGCGACCGTATCTATTTCGGATTGTCCACGCTTTTTGGATAGCCCGCGAATGCGTAGTTGAGGTTAGTTTTCATGCTCCGCTCCGGTTCGAGACGGTGTTTCGGCATCACCTCTCCGTTGTTCTCCGGATACACACTCTCCCTTGCAGGACGTGTATTAGGAGAACGGCGGGGAGGTGCTGCCGAAATTCCGTCTCGGAAAGGAGCGGAGCATGGAAACTAACCTCATCTATGCATCCGCGGGTGGGATTAGGACCTATCCTCACCTATTAGAGAGTAGGGACACCGCGTAGATGCAATTGATGGTCACCTGTGGTGATGTTATATATGCTAGAGGATGGAGGATCGTCAGTGGATGTACACGGGCCAGACAAGTCAGGGTGATGCCAGCTATGAATGGATGCAGAAGACCGATCGTTTCTTGAATCGTGCATTTGGCAAGGCCGCAAAATTCCCAAAAATGGCTTTGTGTCCCTGCAACAAGTGTGGTAACAGGAGAATGCTAGACAAGGAACTCATGGGTACACATCTGCACAAGAATGGGTTTATGCCGAACTACACCCGATGGTTCCACCATGGTGAAGCCGATCGTATGAGAGAGGAGGTGGTGAGACAACGCGTCGAGGCTTTCGATGCTGATGCTGGGGTAGCAGACATGGTAGATGACGTTCACCAAGCACAGTTTGCTGAAGGACGTGAGGAGGCGGAGATGCAGGCAGCCGTAGATGCGTTCAAGTACATGATGGACTCGGCACAGAAACCCCTTCACGCTCATTCTGAGGTCTCCTAGCTGGATGCCATAAGTCGCTTGATGGGGTTGAAGTCCGATTTAAACTGGAGTCGAGAAGGCTTCGATAAGGTGTTGGCCGTGGTTGGCACCCTGCTTCCAAAAAACCACATGTTGCCGAAGACCATGTACGAGGCACACAAGCTCCTTAAAGCACTAAAGATGCCATATGAGCAGATACATGCTTGTCCGAACGGGTGTGTCCTATTTCGGGAAGAACTCAAGGAGGCAAAGTACTGTCCGAAGTGTAAAGCCTCTAGGTTCCTAGAGGTAGAGTCTGGTGACAGTGGTGGCCAGAAGACCCAGCTTAAGATACCCGCTCGAGTCCTACGACACCTTCCCTTCGTGCCGAGGATTCAAAGGCTATTCATGACCGAGGAAACCGCGAAACAGATGACGTGGCACAAGAATGGCAAACGCTACCATCCTGACAAGATGGTGCATCCATCTGATGGTGAAGCATGGACCAGCTTTAATGACAAGCATCGTTTGAAATCCGATGAGGCTCGTAATGTATGTGTCGCGCTGGCAACAGATGAGTTCAATCCTTATGGCATGATGTCTGCCCCTTACACATGTTGGCCCATGTTTGTTATCCCCCTCAATCTCCCCCCTAGCGTCGCCTTTCAACGACATAACGTGATCTTGACGTTGATAATTCCCGGGCACCCAGGGAGTAAGATGGGTGTGTTCATGGAGCCTGTGATTGATGAGTTGATCAAAGCTTGGAATGAAGGGGTATGGACATACGACCGAGCTACAAAGGAAAGCTTCAAAATGTACGTCTGGTACCAGTACTCCATGCATGACTTCCTGGCGTATGGGTTATTCAGTGCCTGGTGTGTTCACGGGAAGTTCCCGTGCCCAATATGCCAGGAAGTTGTGAGGTTCATTTGGTTGAAGAAGGGTGGTAAGTATTCGTCGTTCGATCAACATCGTCAATTCCTAGATTCCAACCATCCATTCCGACAGGACACCAAGAACTTCAGGAAAGGTGTCGCAGTCACGGACCCTAGACCGCACTTGAAGACTAGTGCCGAGGTTCATGCTCAGATAGATGCTCTCTTGCCCAATGAAGAAGGTGGTTTTGTGGGATATGGTGAGCAACACATGTGGACTCATAAGTCCGGCTTGACGAGGCTCCCCTATTTCGATGACCTTCTACTGCCCCATAACATTGATGTAATGCACATGGAAAAGAATATCGCTGAGGCACTTTGGGCAACACTCATGGACACTGACAAGTCTAAGGACAACCCTAAGGCTAGAGTGGACCTGGCGATGTTGTGCGATAGACCACAGCAAGTGATGCGGCCTCCTACAAACGGCAAGAACTGGAAAAGGCCTAAGGCCGATTTCATCTTAAAACCCGAACAAAGGAGGGAAGTACTACGATGGATCAAGGCGTTAATGTTCCCTGATGGGTATGCAGCGAACCTGAGCAGGGGAGTGAACTTAGGCACTATGCGAGTCAACGGCATGAAGAGTCATGACTACCACGTATGGATTGAGCGGCTTCTTCCGGCGATGGTACGAGGCTACGTTCCTGAGCATCTCTAGCTAGTGCTGGCAGAGTTGAGCTATTTCTTCCGCCAGCTTTGTGCCAAGGAGCTATCTCGGACCGTGGTTGCAAACTTGGAGAAAGTGGCACCTGAGTTGCTTTGTAAGTTGGAGAAGATCTTTCCACCCGGCTTCTTCTTGTCGATGCAGCATTTGATTGTGCACCTCCCTTATGAGGCACGTATGGGGGGGCCCGTGCAGGCCCGTTGGTGCTACCCAATCGAGAGATGTCTGAAGGCCGTTCGCAAAAAATGTAGAAATAAAGCCAAAATTGAGGCTTCCATTGCAGAGGCTTCCATTCTGGAGGAGGTGACAAACTTCACACAGCTATACTACACGGAGAACCTTCCTAGCGTGCATAATCCACTCCCTCGCTACAATGTTGACGAGAATGAATCCAACCTTAGCCTCTTCCAAGGGCAACTCGGCAGGTCAAGTGGATCGACCAATAAGAGGTTGGAAAATGAAGAGTGGCGCATGATCATGCTATATGTGTTCCACAACCTACCCGAGGTGAAGTCGTTCATTGAGTAAGTTCTCAAAGAACTTATTTAAATACGCTGTCACTATTCTGCATCCAACTGATTCTTTCTCGTTTGCACAGGGAATTTATTCGTGTATCCTGGCATCAACCAAGGGATCCTACCCCACGGCAAACCGACACCCTTCTTTCACGGGGTCCGGGAGCAGGGAGGCCCGATTTCATTTCTTGGTTCAAAACAAAGGTATTGTCCAATTTACCTCGTACCTTGTTCGAGATTCCGAGTTTCGCGTACTTAGTCCGGCAATCTTTCCTTCTTGCGCTTGCAGGCCCAAACCGATGCAACTATGAGTAAGGAGTTGAGACAGGTTGCAAATGGCTTCGACAGTAAGGTGAAAGCTTATTCAGGTTATGATGTGAATGGATATCGCTTTCACACAAGAAGCTACGAGCGAGCTCGGCCCCATCGAAAAACCACAAACAGCGGAGTTTGTACTCCCGGCACTGATGGCCTCGAGTATCATGGCATAATTGAAGATATCTATGAACTTGAATTTTATGGTTCGAAACCTCTTCGTCTCGTCATGTTCAAATGCCACTGGTTCAATCCTCGACTAACGAAACGGAGCCCTAATATTGGTCAAGTCGAGATTCGACACGATTCCATCTATCAAGGAAAAGATGTCTTTATTGTGGCGGATCAGGCCGTGCAGGTTTATTATTTGTCATACGCATGCCAAGGCAACAAGGCTCTTCAGGGTTGGTCTATTGTGCACCAGGTATCGCCACATGGTAGACTAGCTGTCCCAAACGATGAAGATTACAACTTCAACCCAAACACATATGATGGAGAGTTCTATCAAGAAGATGGGCTACAAGGGAGGTTGGTGATAGACTTAACCGAGGCGATTGGAATGGAAGTAGACAATGAAAGGGTTGATGACGAGGAAGGAGATGAGGTGCAAAATGCCAAGGACATAGAAATGCTTGAGCGATTACATTTAGATGATGACGATGAAGGCAACATTGAACCTTCGGACAGTCTTGTTTATTTGGACAATTTTGATAGTGATGACGAGACATATGATCCAGATAATCCCAATAATGATGATTACTTCTAATACATGTAATACTATGTTATTTTGTAATCGTGTTTTGTTTATTTACTTAGCATCTATTTCTAATACATGTAATGATGTCTTGTTTGTTTCTTTTTAATTGCAGGTGATTGAACAAAGATGGCGGGCGGCAGTGGGCCAAGGAACGTGAACTCGAGGTACCAGAGAGCACGTCAGGACGCAGATGCCGGAGAGAACGCATCGGACGGGAGGAGGCAGAGGGCTAGGAGCAGCGGCAGCGGGAGCGGCAGCAGGAGGGGCCGGCCTCCTCTAGTTAGGCCGCGTGACGTGTCGGAGGAGCGCCGTACCACGGACTCCTCGGAGGACGAGCAGGTTCTGGCGACGGACGAGGTTCGGGCGACGGACAGCGAGGGAGAGGCACAGGAGGGCGGCGAGGCCGGAAGTAGTTCCACTGCCTCTGCTGCGGCTAGCCCCTACTTGCGAGGTCCCTCAAAACTCCCTGGGCCTCCGCTTCCTCCCCTACGCCCAGTGATCCGCCCCCAGGAGGACAGGTAACTAACTTTAGATTTAATCACAGCTACTTCATATAACCTGTTGAAAATTGTCAGAGAAACTAATAATGTTTGTTAATGACTTATGCAGGCACTGGGAGGTTGTGTCGCCTGGTGACTCACGCAACCCCAACCACATCTTGGGGCTTCTGTGCAGGCACTATTACCCCGGCATTGTCACATACAAGGGGACTGTGGGGCCGGCCAAATCGTGGGACCACTACAAATCTGCCCCCGACGCAGATTATGAAGACAAGCAGGAGCGGGTCAGGAGAGAGTTCTGGGTAAGTCTCGTTCGCACAACTTTGATCAATACATCGCATTCATTTGGCACTTTTTGACATAATGAATTGATACATTGTGTCTGTCTGCAGACTTTTTTCAGGTGTGAAGAGGGACAGGAGGAGAGGGCGGAGAAGAACTTGGTGAAAAGTGCCAGGAAACGCATCAGCGACATGCACTACGAGGAGCGCCTCACTTGCATCATCAAGTACTACGCCACGCGACTTGGTCAGAAAGTCAGCAAGACACAGGCAAGACAGATGCCTCTGACCCGGGAACAGTACATTGAGGTAAATGAAGAAGAATAATACTAATTCGTTTTGAGATTAAGTAGCTTTCATTTGGTCGTCTTACATCTCAAATTCTTTATGACATGTAGATGATTCCATGGTGGTGCGAGTCCTTTGCCGACTGCTGGGAGATGATCGTGGACAGGTGGTTCACAGAGGGTTATATCCAGGAACACGAAGCCCACCGGGAGCGGGCTTTGCAGGCGACAGGCCCCACACACCACCAAGGCAGCCGCAGCCTCGGCGCGTACAAGCAAGCTTGGGTAAGTGAATTCATTTTTAGTATTCTGACGCTCCATTCTGCATGTTACTTCTAATCATCTTGTTGTCTTTCTCGCAGTCGGCGTCGCATGGTGGCCAGCCTTTGTCCACGTTCATGGCGTATGGACTAGCCTGCAAGGGAAAGGCGACTTCCGCTGTCACCTTCAGCCCGGATGACCCACCCGAGTCGTACAGCAACCCGAGCGCCCACACCCGCATCAGCTCCTACGCGTCGGACGCAAGGTCGGTCCAGGGGCCAGACTGGGATCCGAGCACCGACGACATTGATGGCACGACTGTCATGAGGATCGAACAGGGCAAGAAGCATGGGCGGTACTGGCTTGGCGATGGCACCCTCGAGTCCGGCTCTGTTCCCTCCCTCTCCCAGATCCGAGCAAGTACCCCGAGCGGAGGCCCGGCCATACGCCAACGGCCGTCCCCTTCACAGCAGCGGGTCGACGCACTCCAGGTTAGTCCAGTTTAACTCTTCATACATTGATCTTTACATAACTTAGTTACCTTTACATTACTAAAACATTCAATTGAAATGTTGCAGGCCGATAACGAAAGGATGGCTCAGGAGCTGCGGGACCTGGCGGCGAGGACCGAGGTGGCCGAGCGGGAAAGACAAGCCGAGCGGGCCGAGCGGGAGAGACAGGCCAAGCAGCTGGTGGAGATTACGATGTTCCTACAGAACTTTGGGCAAGTGAACGGTGTACCTGTGCCGATGTTCGCTCCAGCGCCGCCGCCAGTTGTAGCTAGTCCAGTGAGTATGAATCCATATTGCTTCGACTAGTGCTTTCATTAGATGACCCACTCTAAGCGCTTGAATATCTTGTCCTTTATGCAGCCTCCGTCGGCGGGTTCGAATGACCCATCTCAGGCGCAAGCAGGCGGTGCCGAGTTTCCTTCACCAGGCACTCAGTTTCCTCCCCACCTTTAGTTTGTATCTCTTTTTCACCGCTTGATGGACATGTGATGCACTGTGATCCACTATCGACTTGTTTCGATGGTAATTGGACCTATTATGTTTGTGATGTCGTGTATGTGAGGTATTGTATTCGCGATGTGATATATATGTGTGGTATTGAGTTTGTGATGAGATGGATGTGATATATATATATGCTATATTGTCTTTGTGATGCTTCAGATGTGATATATATCTTTTATATGCTGTGTTTGTGATTATAGAATCAAAAAACAAAATAAAAAAATTAATTTTTGAGGCTTTGCCGGGTGCCCTGGCCCTGGCACTCGGCAAAGCTGGGAATTCTCTGAAAGGAATTCCCAGCTTTGCCGAGTGCCAGGGCCAGGGCACCCGGCAAAGTTTTTTCAAAAAAAAAAAATTCTTTGCCGGGTGCCCCATGATCTGGCACCCGGCAAAGAAATTACGAAAAAAATAAAAAACTCTTTGCCGGGTGCCCACGCGGTGCGACACCCGGCAAAGAAATTATTAAAAAAAAATAAAAAATGGTTTGCCGGGTGCCTCCCGGCACGGCACCCGGCAAAGAAAATTTGAAAAAAAATTAAAAAAATCTTTGCCGGGTGCCTCTGACATGGCACCCGGCAAAGCAAGGGATGACGGAGCCGGCGCCGTAACGACCACTTTTCTTTGCCGGTGCCGGGTTTGCACTCGGTAAAGTCTTTGCCGAGTGCCCGATAAAAAGCACCCGGCAAAGAAATCTTTGCCGACTAATTTTTTGCCGGAGGCTCTTTGTCGAGTGCTGCACCCGGCAAAGGCTTTGCCGAGTGCAAAGTAGCCTTTGCCGGGTGCATTCGGCACCCGGCAAAGCGCCTGAATCCAGTAGTGCACGGCTGTTCTAGAAGCTTGGCAATGGCGGCAGAGTCATCTTCCCGCAGCAAGTCGACGGAGGATGGTGATGATGTGGAGAAGTTGCTCAAAAGCCTGAGTCTAAGCGAGGCAGAGAAGGATGGAGTGGTCCTGGCATCAGCGGAGAGGACCAACACTACCGGATACAGGAGGTTTGTCGAGTGCCAGCGGCACTCGACGAAGCCCTAAAAATACTCGGCAAGGGGTTTGTCGAGTGTTACACTCGGCAAACGCTAGTTTGCCGAGTGTTTTTTGTCGGGCACTCGGCAAAGACGTTGCCGAATGCCCAAAAAACACTCGGCAATTTTTTTTTCAAAAAAAAAAGACACCGACACCACGCCCGCACCACCAGCACCGCCGCCGCCACCACCATCCGCGCCGCCGTCCCCTCCGCCGCCTGGGGTGTGCCGGATCTAGAGCTCAAGGTGGCGGAGCTCGCCGGATCCGCCACCCGCCCGTCGGATCTGGAGCTCGAGGTGGTGGAGCTCACCGGATCCACGCTGCCAGGTCGGAGGGAGCTTGTCAGAGGGAGAGAGGAGAGAGGGTGCGCCGGAGATGACATAGAGCTGAGGTGGAGGAGGAGTGCCGCATCGCCGGCCCGACGCCGGTGGAGGAGCGCCGCCACCTCGCTCACGCCTGCCGGATCCAAGCTGCTCCTCGCTGGGCGTGCCAGATCCACTGTCGGAGCGCCGCCGGAGCAGACCTCCGCCACCGGGAGACGCGCCGCTGGAGCAGACGTCTGCCCTGCTCGCCGGCTGCCGCCTCCATCCCGAGAGAGAGAGAGGAGAGGGGGCGCGGGTGCGGCGGCGTCGGAGATCCGCCGGGAGGGAGGAGGAGAGAGAGGGGGTGGGCGAATCTAGGGAGGGAGGAGGATAGAGAGGGCGCGGAGGAGGAGAGAGAGGGCGCGAGCGGATCTGGGGAGGGAGGAGGAGAGAGGGCGCGGGCGTGGGCGCGGGGGCACCGGAGATCCACCGGGAGGGAGAAGGAGAGAGAGAGGGCGGGCGGTTCTAGGGAGGGAGGAGGAGAGAGAGAGGACGCGAGCGGATATGGGGAGGGAGGAGGAGAGAGGGCGCGGGCGCGGCGGCGGCGGAGATCCGCCAGGAGGGAGGAGGAGAGAGAAGGGGCGGGCGGTTCTAGGGAGGGACGAGGAGAGAGAGGGGCGCGGGCGGATCTAGGGAGGGAGGAGGAGAGAGAGGGCGCGAAGGCGGAGAGAGAGGGCGCGGGCGGTTCTGGTGAGGGAGGAGGAGAGAGGGCGCGGGCGGTTCTGGCGAGGGAGGAGGAGAGAGGGCATGGGCGCGGCGTTAATTAAGTGATTTTTTTCCTTTACCGAGTGTCCTAGATCTGGACACTCGGCAAAGTTTTTTTTAATTTTTTTTTCTCCTTCTTTCCCAGAAAAAATGGGTTTATTTCTTTGCCGAGTGCAAAAAAAAAACACTCGGCAAACCCCTCTTTGCCGAGTGTTTTTAGCTTGACACTCGGCAAACCCTCGATTTTGCCGAGTGTTTTTTTTTTTTTTTGCGGAGTGTTTTTAGCGCAGCACTCGGCAAAGATCTTGTTCGCCGAGTGTCCGAGGGAATACACTCGGCAAAGAGCTTGACACTCAGCAAATTTGACGTTTCCGGTAGTGCAAGCTGCCGGAGGTGAAGTGGTTGGCGGCGGCAAGATTGCTGACGTCCAAGAATTTCAGCGAGCAATCCTTGATCTCGATGATGAGGGCTGCTTGGAACACGGCCAGAGAAGTCTCGTTCCGTGCTATCAAAAGAACCTGTTCTTGGTGCAAGCCTTTTGTTTGGGGGATTGGAAGAGGATCATGGAGGAGGGTCTTTGGATTTTTAGGGGCTACGCTCTCATTGTGGAGGAGTTTGATGGTGCGACACCCATTCCAGCAAAGCTCCCATGCAGTGTACGAGTGTGGGTACAGATAGATTCATAAGATCCCGCCTCTGTACAGGCGAGAAGTGATCTCAGTGGAGATGAAGGTGGTGTCGATTGGGATAGGAGATTTTTACAGGGCAAGGGTGAACTTAGACGCGACTAAATCTCTGGTCCGATTTGTTACCCTGGCTCCCGAGGGGTGTGATCCTATGCACCTCTAGGTGAAGTATGAGAAGATGCCGCGCTACTGTGCCCATTGTGGCTTGATGGGTCACGTCCATCTCGAATGCGAATCGTGTGAATTTAAGGAGGACGAGCTGCAGTTCGGTGATCGGATGTTGGCCAGGGGTGACTCCTGGCGGTTGGGCACTCCTCGTGTTCGCGCTGCGGTGGGAGGAGAGCAGGGATGTCAGCGGCCACCGGAGGAGCAGAGTGGCCCCGGTGAGAGTAGAAGGATGAGGGGCCGTGGTGGCCGGTTTGGTGGCGCCCGCAATGGCTTGTGGAGGGAGAAGAAGAAGGAGGGGGAGAACAAGGAAGACAACGTGGGCTCAAGGAAGCGAGGCTCGATGGAGGTGAGGTTGGGTGATGACTTGACTGACTCAGCTTCTAGCCCTCTCAAGTTGGCTCACCAGACCAACAAGGAGGAGGTGGCAAGCGATGCAAAAAAGAAGTTGTTTGAGGCCACAGGCGGAGAGCAGCAGGGTACACCACCGCCTCCACCTCAGTAATGTGTCCCCCAGGGACAAAAATAATATGAAAAAGCTTGAGGAAGTGCAAGAGAAGAACAAAGTTACGGCGGCCTCCGATTTGGAGGTCCGCCAGGACCAATGAGTTGCCTCAGCTGGAACTGTCGCGGTTTGGGCAACGCCGCGACAGTCAAGGAGCTTCGTGATTTGACGAAGATGGTTGCCCCTACCGTGCTTTGTGTCCTTGAAACTCAAGTCCACCGAGCACGGGTGGAGGGTCTCAAGAGTACTCTAGGGTTTGATAATGCTTTTGCTATAAGCAGTTCAGGGCCTAGTGGAGGCCTGCATTTTTTGGAATAACAACACTAGAGTGGAAATTTTACCGTACTCTCGGTACCATATAGATAATATTATAATGGAGACTTGTGTTTATGGTGAAGCGCAGGTGCCGGAACGTCATAAGACGTGGGATATGCTCAAGTTCATCAGGGTGACGTCGCCGCTGCCCTGGATGTGCATTGGGGATTTAAATGAAGTCCTTCTGCGCTCGGAGCATGAAGGAGTTCAGGAAAGAAGCTGGAGCCAGATAGCAGGTTTTCAGGATGTGCTTGACATCTGTGGCCTTGTTGATCTAGGCTTTGAAGGACGCCAGTGGACTTATGAGAAGCGAGTTACAGGGGCTCCTACTGTCGGGTGAGGCTGGATCGTGCCTTGGCATGCGCGGCATGGTGCGCCCGATTCTCGATGGCCTCAGTTCGCCAGCTCACTTCGGCGGCATCTAATCATGGCCCCATGGAGCTTAGATGGGCTGAGAGGACAAACTCTAATGCGAGGAGACAAAAGAAGCAGTTCAGGTCTGAATTAATGTGGTAATCACACGCAGGCTTTCGTGATACTCTCTCCTAGGTGTGGGAGAGCCAGCCGCCAGCTCTGGATTTGGAGGGTCTTCAGAAGAAGATGGTTGCCGTATCCAAGCATCTCGGTGGTTGGGAGACTTCGACCTTTGGCAATGTTAAAAGAGAGCTAAAGGGTTTGAAAGAGGACTTGGAGCGGCTTCGTTCGGATTCTCACAGGTTGGGGCAATGTTAAAAGAGAGCTAAAGGGTTTGAAAGAGAACATGAAGAGATAAAAATTGCGGATAGAATTGTGGAGCTAAATCATCGCGAGGGGGTAATGTGGAAACAACGTTCTCGTGTCACTTGGCTTACTGATGGAGATTGGAATACCCGTTTCTTCCACCTTCGGGCATCTCAACGAAGGAGGAGGAACAAGATTTCTAAGTTAAAGATGGCGAATGGAAGTTTTACTGAAGACGAACACCACTGCAAAACTGGACTTTGCTGAGTGCCTGAGACTTTGCCGAGTGCTTTTTATCTTGGCACTCGGCAAAGCAATATTTTGCTGAGTGCCGCACTCGGCAAAGGTGGCTTTGCCGAGTGCCAGGCACTCGGTAAAGCCTAGCTCTCGGCAAACTAGGCTTTGCCGAGTGCCGCCGTACTCGGCAAAGATCCCACTCGGCAAAAGGTGGCCGGCCCGTGACGGCGGTCACCTGTCGTCAGATTTTGCCGAGTGCCTAACGGTTGGCACTCGGCAAATTTTTTTTTTATTTTTAAAAACTTATTTTGCCGAGTGCCGGCCCCAAGCACTCGGCAAATTTTTTTTAAAACATATTTTGCCGAGTGCGAGTCCATGGCACTCGGCAAAAAAAAATTATTTTTAAAAAAACATTTTGCCGAGTGCCAGAGATAGGCACTCGGCAAATTTTTTTTTATTTTTAAAAACTTATTTTGCCGAGAGCCAGACCCAGCCACTCGGCAAATTTTTTTTTATTTTTTAGAAACATATTTTGCCGAGTGTCGCCAGGCACTCGGTAATTTTTTTTTATTTTTGTAAATCATATTTGGCCGAGTGCCTCCTGGGCCGGCACTCGGCAAAGCCCACTTTGCCGAGTGCCCCCCATGGCACTCGGCAATTTTTTTTTTTATTTTGGGCCCAAATTTTTTCTGGGGCCTTGTGTCAGTATTTCAAACTCTATTATAAAATTTGGGGCAATTTTGACTTTTTTTATATATTTCATTAGTTTATTTCGTTTTGTCAAATTTTTCGGGATATTTCAAATTTGAACTGCAGGTACATGGAATAATGGAGTTTGGTCATCCAAAAATTGATACTCATGATTTTTAGGGTATGTTTTGGCCGTATCCAGGAACTCACATGAAATCTCGAGCATCTCGTTGACGTAACATGTCGAGGTACTTGCCGGAAATGTGATTTTAAATTATATAAAATGCAAACAAAGTCCGAAAATCACGAAACTTGTCGAGGCGTCGTGTTATCGCATGTGGAGGCTGTGGTAAAAAATTGAGAAGGTTTCGAGCAAGTTGTGACGTCGGATGCCAAAAACCCAGACATCTCCACATGTGATGGAGGCGAGGGGACGTCTTCGCCCCCAGCGGCGAGAGCAGGCCCGGGTCGTCCCAGCACAGGAAGGGGGATGGGGAGGGGGAGGGGGAGGGGCTGGGGTCGCCCCAGGAGGGACCCGCCTCCTCCCCCGGCTCTCGACCAGCCGGAGGACCCGTCTCCTACCCCGGAGGACCACGTGGCGGCCACGGGCACGACCACAGACACTCCGTCGGGAGACGAGGGGACTCAGCAGACAGAGGATAGTTCTGCTCAGTCGGCTCCCTACCTTCGAGGTCCCACAAGCCTTCCTCCGGTTCCGCTTCCTGACCGACGCCCACTAGTTTGTCATATGGGAAGAAGGTAAGTAACTATAGATGTTATCACTAGTACATCATATGATACGTTGAAAATCAAAAGAGAAACTAATAATTTTTCTTAATCACTTATGCAGGGGCTGGCTAGTTCTGTCGGGTGCTCTTGACCCCCCCACGCACCCCCGCTACCGTCCTAGGATGTCTGTGCAGGAAACACTTCCCTGGCCTTGTGGACTTGAAAGAGGGGAGGTGGGAGCCGGCCTGGTCGTGGGACAGGTACAAGCTCGGCTCGGATGACGAGCAGGACAACAAGCAGGAGCGGGTTTTGGCGGACTTTTGGGTAAGTGTCTCACAACATAGCTCAATACATCTCCTCCATTGGTTGTCTTTTATTGAAATAATGAACGGATACATCGTGTTTGTATGCAGAGGTACTTCAAGGCCGAAGAAGGTCGAGAGACCCTGGTGGATCAGACGGCACATAGAGCCTGTAAGAAGTACGTCGGTGACATGATTCACGAGGCGTGACTCCAGGCCCACGTCGACTACTACAGGTCCATCAAGAAAGAGCCCCTCAACAAAACTGGCGCAAGAAATGTGGCGCTAACCAAGGAGCAGTACCTTCAGGTAGGTGAATAATATTGATTCGTTTTGAGATTTAGTAGGTCCAGAATTGATCTTCTTATATGTCAAACACTTGATGATGTGTAGGTGCTGGCCTCGTGGTGCATGTCGCATAGATTGGCATGGTCGAGGATCGTGGACAGGTACCTTGACCCGGCGTACATCGCAAAGCACGAGCAAGGCAAGTGGAAGCGGGCACGAAGGACCGATCCAACTCACCACCAAGGCAGCCGCAACCTCCCCGCATTCAAGCGGGGCACTTGTACGAGATGTCATTTATCTATTCTAACGCTCAATTTTTCCTGATTTTTAATCATCTTGCCATCTTTCTCGCAGGAGGTGGCTCACCCAGACGTGCCGGTGTCGGAGTTTGGGGCATCGTCTTCAACCCGGATGCCACTGCCCAGGATTACTCTGACCCGAGCGTCCACGCTAAGGTCAGAGACTACGCGGAGGCGGTTAGGGCGCTCTGTGGCTCAGATCATAATCTGAGCACTGAGCCCCTTGAGACAGAGGTGATCGTGAGGCTAGGGCAAGGCAGGAAGCACAGGCGGTTGTGGATTACAGACGGCGCTGACTCCTCGAGCTCTGCACCCTCTTTCTACGACGTGAGGGCACGGAGCACGGCCAGAAGCCTTCCCATACGTGCACGGCCTACTCCAACACTGTCGTGGGTCGACGAACTTCAGGTAATTCCGGTTTCAGTCGTCGTACATTGAACGTTACACACATTGATCAGATTTGCAATACTGAAACATGTGATTGAAACACTGCAGGCCGAGCTGGCAGAGACAAGGGAGACGCAAGCGCACCTGACCGTAGAGCTGGAGGCCACAAAGAAGCAGATGGCGGACATGTATCAGATCATGCAAACCATCAGGCAAGCATCGGGTGTCCAAGTGCAGTTTCTAGCTCCAGCTCCGGTTCGACACTTCACTCCTGTGAGTATGAAAGTTTAATGCGTTCGTGCCGTTGGGATTGTCGGCCTTCATGCCGTTGTGATTTTCGGCCTTCGTGCCGTTGGGATTGTCGGCCTTCGTGCCGTTGTGATTATCGGCCTTCGTGCCATTGTTTCTTGTAGGTTGGAAACCTCTCCGTGCAGGGGAGGTGCTGCCAAAATTTTCAATTTTGAGTCTAACACATGCAATCTCTTCTCTTTTGTGCAGCCTCCATCAGCGGGTTCAAACAATCCCGCTACCGTTTCACCGGCGGCTAATCGCGTCAACCCTACGCCGCAATCCCGTCCTTCACCGCAGTCCGAGGGGCCACACCTGCAGTCTCCGTCGCCGCAGTAGGGATGTTGAACTTTGTGATTTTGAACTTGTAATAATAAACTTGTGATGTTGAACTTTGGTGCATTTGTGATGGATTTTCGATGGATTTATTAAATATGCGTGTGCTTGTGATATATAATGCAGGTTGGTGATATAGATGTGTGTGTGTGTGTATATATATATATATATATATATATATATATATATATATATATATATATATATATATATATATATATATATATATATATATTGTCTGTTACAATTGAATGTAAAAAAATTGCAATTCTCGGGGTCTTTGCCGAGTGCCATGGGCAAGGCACTCGGCAAAGATTTTTCAAAAAAATATAAAATTTCTTTGCCGAGTGCTCCTGCCCAGGCACTCGGCAAAGTATTTTTTTAAAAAAAATTCAGAAATTCTTTGCCGAGTGCCTAAACAGGGGCACTCGGCAAAGAAATTATTTAAAAAAAATAAAAAAAAACTTTGCCAAGTGCCTGGGCAGGGGCACTCGGCAAAGTAAATTTTAAAAAAAAATAAAAAAAAAACTTTGTCGAGTGCCTGGGCTGGGACACTCGGCAAAGTACTTTTTAAAAAAAAACTTTGCCAAGTGCCTGGACTGGGGCACTCGGCAAAGTAATTTTTTAAAAAAATAAAAAAAAATTTGCTGAGTGCTGGGTCGGGCACTCGGCAAAATAACCGTTAACGGCCGGCGCTACAACGACCGAAAATATTTTGCCGAGTGCCGCCCCAAGCACTCGGCAAAATTTTTTTTATTTTGCCGAGTGCCCGGATAAAAAGCACTCGGCAAAGACCCTTTGCCGAGAAAAATTTTGCCGAGCGGACTTTGCTGAGTGCTACACTCGGCAAAGCCTTTGCCGAGTCCAAAGGGCTCTTTGCCGAGTGTAAAAACACTCGGCAAAACCGCGGCCTCCAGTAGTGGAAGCGGTCATGGATTCCATGACGACAGAGTTTTACCGGTCATTGTACACGGCAGAGGGGACAGTAGACATTGATCAGCTGCTGCAGACGGTGCCGACCAAAGTGGTCGGCACTACTACAGAAATTTTAACCATGGCGGGCAAAAATGCTTAACCGAGGCGGTTTTTACAACCGCCTCGACCAAAAGATCACGGTTAATCGTGGCCTTAACTGAGGCAGTTGCAAAAACCACCTCGGTTAATTGATTAACTGAGGCAGGCGCCCTGTAAGTGCCCACCAAGGTTAATGAATTAAAAAAAAAGCCCAAAGCCCACCGACGACCCTGTTTTGGAGCCCACCGACGAGCTCGCCTGCTTCGCGTGGCCCTAGCGTCGCCGCCGCATCCCCGCACAGAGCCGCCGTCAGATCCGGCATCCCCGTGCCATGCCGCCGCCGAATCTGGCCAGTGGAGGAGGCCCCGTCCCCGCACCGCGCTCCTGGATCGGATCCGCCGCCGAGGAGCGCGTGGCGCGCCGCCAGAGAGGCCCCTCCGGCCCCGCTGGATCCATGTGAAACCGCCACCGCTCGGGGTTGAACCACCACTCATGGAGCCGCCGCCATGCGTGGAGAAGACTGGTTCCTAGAGGAGGGGGCCGAATCTAGGAGAGTGTGGGGGAGGGCACGACCGTCGCTCCCCGCCACAAGGGAGAGAGGCCGCAAGCACCGACCGCTCCCGCAGCAGGTGTTACCGCTTGGGCCGCCTTGGGCTCGCTAGATCTAAGGGAGAAGGTGGGGGAGGGCGCCACCATCGCTGGCTCACCGAATCTGAGGGAGAGGGTGCCACTATCACCGGCTGCTCTCGGATCTGATGGAGATGGGAGGGAGAGTGTGGGGGAGGGCGGCGTCGCTGCCGCCACTGCCGCCGCTGTCTGAAGAGATGGAGGAGGGACTAGGAGAGGGAGGTCACGAGGAGGGAGGAGGGGCACGGTGCAGGGCCGAGCAGAGCGGAGAGGGAGGTTGCGAGGGTGCTGAACGGAACGAAGAAGGACGAGGCGCGGTGCCGAGCACGCCATAGAGGGCGTGTCGCAGAGAGAGAGAGAGGGGAGTGTTTAGGGTTTTCTGTTTTTGTTTATATATCGAAGATGGTAGTGGGCTAGTGTGGGCTAGCGGGCTGGGCCTGATTTACCGAGGCAGTTACGTTACAATGCCCGCCACGGTTAATGATTTACCAAGGCGGTTATGTTACAATATCTGCCTTAGTTAATACTTATTAATCGAGGAGGTTATATTACAATGCCCGCCTCGGTTAATGTATTAACCGAGGTGGTTGCTGGCCTGGCTGCCCTGCCTCGAATAACAGAGGTGGGCTACCGGGCCGCCCGCCTCCAAGGCCATTTTGGAAATGCTGCACAAAAGATTTTGTGTAGTAGTGCGGGGAGATGAATGATATGTTGTTAAAGCCAATTGGTCTAGAAGAAGTGAAGAATGCCTTGTTCCAAATGTTTCCGACTAAAGCTCCTGGCGACGGCTTTCCAGCACATTTTTTTTCAGAAGCATTGGGGCCTTTGTGGCAATGAGGTCATAGCTGTGGTGTTGCGAGTGTTGCGTGGAGTTGATGATCCTGCAAAGCTCAATAATACGAATATTGTCCAAATCCCAAAAGTGGAGAATCCTGATGAGTTGGGACAGTTTTGGCCTATAAGTTTGTGCAATGTGATCTATAAGATAACTTCTAAAATGGTAGCAAACAGACTTCGGACTGTTCTACCTGAAATTATATCAGAGGAGCAGTCAGCGTTCGTGCCTCGCAGGTTGATTACCGACAACATAATTACAGCCTATGAATGCTTGCATTATATGAAGAAGAAGAGGGCAAGGGACAATCGTTTCGGTGCTTTGAAACTTGATATGCGGAAGGCATATGATAGGCTGGAATGGGACTACCTACAGAAGATTATGATCAGGCTGGGTTTCCATCGTCTGTGGGTTGATATGATCATGAGACTGGTTTGCTCGGTCTCTTTTTCGGTGATATTGAATGGCAACAAGCTGGAAGGGTTCAAACCCTCCCGGGGCATTCGTCAAGGGGATCCAATTTCCCCTATCTCTTTTTATTGGCAGCAGAGGGCCTTTCGTGCCTTTTAAAATTTTGTTCTCGGTCATCAGATCTCATGGGCATTCGGGTGGCTCCTTCGGCTCCGATGGTGAGTCACCTTCTCTTTGCAAATGACAGCCTGCTGCTTTTCAGGGCGAATAGGGAGCATGCGAAAACTGTGAAGAATGCGCTAGATTTATATTGTTGTGCTTCTAGACAGCAAGTTAACTTGGAGAAATCGTCGATCCACTTTTGCTAAAGGGTGCAGCAACGCTACTCAAAGTGAGATCAAGGGTGTGCTCCAAGTTTTTAATGAGGCCTTGAGTGAGAGATATTTAGGCATGCCGACGGATGTGGGCTCATCAGTCACTGGTGCCTTTTCTTATCTCAAGAATAGGGTGTGGAAGAAAGTGCAGGGGTGGATGGAGCAAAGCCTATCGGCTGGGGGCAAAGAAGTTCTCATCAAGGCCGTCGCTAAGGCCATCCCAACGTACTCGATGGCGTGCTTTCGCCTCCCCCGGGGACTCTGTAAGCACATTGATAGCCTCCTACGTGACTTCTGGTGGGGCAGCAAAGAAGGAAAGAGGAGGACCTGTTGGGTTGCATGAGATGATATGTGGATGCCAAAAGGCTCAGGTGCGCTCGGTTTCAGGAATATCGAGCTATTCAACCTAGCTTTGTTGGCACGCCAAGCTTGGCAAATTTTGCAGGACCCGGGATCTCTCAGCGCAAGGGTACTGAAGGCAGTCTACTTTCCCACGGGTGAGTTGCTGGATGTGGAGCTGGGATCATCTCCATCCCTGGTTTGGAGTGCTATCGTTGACGGCATTCAGGTGCTGCAACAAGGTTTGATCCACAGAATCAGGTCGGGCGAATCAACGAAAATTTGGGAGTCTCTGTGGCACCCTAGAGATGGCATGCTTCTTCCGCTATGACCGACCCAGGATAACCTGCCATAGTGGGTCTCCGAACTTATCGATCAATCTTCACGGAGTTGGAACAGACAACTTCTGAGGGAGTTCTTTTCTCTGTTGGACTGGGAGATCATTGAAAAATATCCCGTTAAGTACTACACCGCAAGACGACTTCTGGGCATGGCATTACGAGAAGAAGGGCATCTTCTCTGTCCGGTTGGCTTATCAGATGTTGGTCCAGAATCGGGAGGTAACGTCGGCCTAGGCAGAGGATAGGCCAGGTGGCTCGGACACAAGGGCCCAGGAGAAGGAGTGGAGTGACATATGGAGAATCGAAGTTCCATAAAAAATCCGAGTTTTTCTGTGGCGTTTGGCAAGACAGTCCATTCCAACAGGAGACATGCGACATCGCAGGAATATGGCGCTGGATGGGACCTGTTTCTTGTGCGGTGGGTTGGACTCCTGGAAGCATGCACTGCTGGAGTGCAACTTAGCCAAGTGCGTCTGGGCGTTGGAGAAGGAGGATCTCATAGCTTTTATATGCCAGATAGAAACGCCGGACACAAGAGTTTGGTTAGCAGAGGTGATGGCGGCGCTCAAGCATGAAGAGCTCACAAGGGTGGTGGTCCATCTTTGGGCCATATGGTACCCGCGATGTCAGGCACTGTTCGAGAACAACTTTCAGAATCTGTTCTCCACGAACAATTTTGTCGAGCTGTTCATTAGCAAATTGGATCAAGCCGAGCACCAAGCAGCAGCAAGCGGTGGGCGATCCAGCACCACGATGGATCAAGCCACCAAGGGGTTTTTGTGAAGGTTAATGTGGATGCAGCGATCTCCAAAAATTCAAGCAAGGTCTCGGTAGCGGCCGTGGCCAGGGACGAGGATGGTAAATTTTTTGGGCGCCTCAGAATTTGTCCTGGAGGGCTACGCCGACCCGGAAACAACCGAGGTGGTGGCGTGCCGCGAGGGCCTCACTTTGGCCAGTGACTTGGCCCTCCAAACTCTCCGGGTGGCGAGCGATTGTGTCAATGCAGTTGCAAGCATCCATGGTGAGGGTTTCGGGAGGTACGGGCCAATCGTTCTGGAAATCAAGACGCTGACCGAAAGCTTCACAAGGTTGGAGTTTGTTCATGAAGGCAGACGCTCCAATATTGATGCTCATTTTTTAGCTAGGAGTTCTGTAAACTTTTCGGTAGGAAGACATGTTTGGTTTGTTGCTCCTCCTGGTGGAGTTTGTACTAGTTATCCTGATGAATAAAGAAGAGTGACACTTTGCTCAAAAAAATAAAATCTCATTTCCTATTCTCAAAAAAAAATTCATTTCCTTATCCATATCCCACCTCCATATATCCCTCCCTATTTCCCTTTCCCTTTCCCATTCATCATGCAAGAGCCATAATTGGAAAAATAGCGAACTTCTGCATATAATTTAAAACTTTAATCCTTTAGTCCTTTCTCATTTAATTGCAAGAGACATAGTTAGGACAAAAAAACATCTACGTATCTACAAGACTATATAAAAAAAAACTTTAATCCATTAGTCCTTTACTCCTTTCTCTTTTGGACTAGAAGCTTTAATCATTTGGTCTTTTCACCTTTGTGGTGTAATAGTTAGTGCACCTATGATATATATAAATGTTGCTTTTACTCAGTATCCAAATAGATATTTGTTTCTAACATTCTCCGAATTAAATTCATACCATATTCGATACTCATTATTCGTATCCGTAACTGAGACAATCCAGATTCGTATATGTATAAGATAGCTATCTGTATCCGAATCCGAACATAAATATAAAAATAAATATAATAATATCAGCGATATCTATTCGTATCCGATCCATTTTCTATCTCAGTACGTATATGCTAGCTGTCGATCATGATATATATATATATATATATATATATATATATATATATATATATATATATATATGCTCGTCATTGATCACTCGGCAGCCTATACGGATGCAACAGATAAGGTCTCATCATGCCCATGCATCCATGCATCGCTGTGGCACATGCCCATTCGTTTCGCTAAAAAAAACAAGTCGAAACATTGTTCCGGTTGATTTGTTGGGAGAGAAAAACACTGCTCCGGCTAAAAAAACAAGCTGAAAAAAACGAATTATAAGAGAAACGAACAGGCCAGTCGTGACACATGTGAGAAGACACGTCTCTCTCGCAGCATGGTGCTGAGACGACACGCCGTACAATGGGACAAAGATCGGTGAATCTACTGAAAAAAGAGATGAACGAAGCTACTCTACTTCTATATTGGATAGTAGAGGCGTGCACCGTTTGGGATTTGCTACTACGTACTGCTAGTAGCTAGGGCGGTCAGATCAGGTATTCAGGTTCCTGCTGCTCTCCGGTCTTCAGCTGCTGGTTGTACGCAGGCCGACACGTACGTATGCGCCCAACACTTGTCGCCGTCACGCCTTTTTTTTTTCTTTGACAACACGCCGTCACGCCTTGGGTCGCCGCCAATCAAGTACTTGGGCACGTACGTGTATGCCTAATGCACAAAGACGAGGAAGCTTGGAACGACACTTAAAAAGGACCGGAGGGAGTAGGCCCATAGCTTAAATTAGGGTCTTTTTGAATAAGTTAGGTCTAGTTACTAGTTATTACATTAAAAAATAGTATAAATTAGCTGAGATTAGTTAGCTAGTTAGCTCACCTGTTAATCCTTTTGTTTAGATGTGCTCCGGTTAATTGGAGCAGTGCTGGGCCGGCCAGCTGGGCTACTTGCCTGGGCCTGCGCGGCTTGGCCGGAGCATGAGCTGGGCCGCCCAGAGAGGGAAACGTGCCGCGCGAGGAGAAGAGAAGCAGGCCTTTGGGCCTAAGGAGAGAAGGGAGGTTTTTTCATTTCTTTTTTCAAATCATTTTCTATTTCCTATTTTAAAACCAATTTCAATTATGAATCAAATCAAGTTCAAATATTATTTTCAATATACTTTTCAATTCAAATAAAAATAAAAAATTTTGGTAAGTTTTTCAAAAATAAATTTTACAACTTTTTTAAATTCTTTTACTTTCAAATTTTCTTTTACTTCAAAGCCATTTTTAAACTCATTTCCAAAAGAAATCTAAATCATTTTGAATTTCAATCAAAACCACTCAACCAAATAAATCAAATGCACCGGCATGTATGCACATTCAAGTTGCTACTCCTTATGATGTATTTTTAATATAATGAAAAATATTCTTTTTCCTATATTACATGAGCACAAAAATACAGAATTAAATTATTTTAGCTATATTTCAAAAGAAGTAAATTTTAGGGTGTTACATTAATGCACTGCTGTCACACCCAATTTTAAGGACAAAATGGGGTGCAAAACCTTATGTGCGTCAAGAGATCAGTCACACACATAAGCCGACAAATTATGAATAGTATCATCACCAATGTTTATTACATCACGAATAAGACAGAGTTGTTACATAAGTATAGTGAAGGTAATAAAAAGATCTCTCGCGGAAGCTCCATTTCACAGGGATGTCGACTAGTTGACCACAAGTCTAGTAGTCCTCAGGAAAATTATCATACCCAAAGTCATCTATTACCCATCCGGGATTTTTATCCAAATAATAAAAATAAACAAGCGTAAGTACATGTCGTACTCAACAAGTATAACACGGGGTTCATGAGGCTCAAAGGCTTGACACAGGTTTAACAGCGTGCAGCTTTTAGTTGTCATAATTTTAGCTTAAGAGTAGCAACAAGTTGTTTCAATTCCCAATGCAAAACACATGATCAAATGTAAACATGAATAATGAATAGCATAAACAGGTAATACTTAGTATTCATCTATTCCATAAGGGTTCCAAGGCCGCTCGTGACCGTGAGCACGGCTGATATACCAGTTTTACACTCTGCAGAGGTTGTACACTTTCACTGTGAGTCGTGATACCCATATGCCCGGGTTAATTACTCCCAAAACACTTCCAAGGTGAGCAGGCAAGGGTCACTACGAAGCCTTTCAAAGGTTCATCTAACAAGTTAGGGCCATTAGATTCACTCGGCAAACAGTTATAGGAACCCCCTGTCAAATGGCACAATTCCTTCACGGCTATACACATAAGAGTAGAGGTTGTCCTATTCCCGATTCGGCAAGCCATTCTTACGCCAATAAAGGTAACCACTAACAAGCTAGAAAAGGTCCTCATACTGAGCTAAAGCCAGAGCCATATAGCCCTCACAGCTGTACTGTAAGTCCCGGATGATCACTTACAGATAAGTCCTTAGGGAGAGGAATCTGAAGCATTTAGAAAGTAGCTAAACACTCTAGCCCCCTATTTTCATGTTGCTAAAAATCATATTTTAATGTTTATTGCATATACCATTAGTCAAGTTACACGATCATGGTTTAATTGAGCTCTAGCAAAGCTACCCAAACGCATATCCCATAGGTGACAAGGCAATAGTCCAATTCTAGGAAATCCCTACCAAGATGACACATGCAACATGAATTTAATGAATTAAAGTGTGTAGGAAACAAGGATGATCCCATGCTATACTTGCCTTGAGCAAAGTACTCCTGCTGGTCCTGCTCGTCAAAGTCGTACCCTTGATCTCCCACGAACTGCTCACCGTCTATACTCGATAACCACAGCAACATACAAACATCCAGGAGCAATCATGCAAAGCAAACAAGGCTATAGATTAGAACAGTACACCCACAACAAAGAATCAAGATGAAAAGTTTGGAAAATGAATCTACGTCTCGCTACGAACACACAGACGTGAAGATCACGAAAATCGGATCTAAAACAGAAAAGTTATGGATTAAACAAGTTTTTCTATAGCAAAATAATAGATTAAATCTAATCTCGAATTTTAAAAGTTGGAAATCTACTTTACAGTAACATAAACATGTAGATTACTTAATTACGAACCTAACACAACTTGAATGGATCAAATCGGAGTTTAAAACGGAGATGTTATGGCTAAAACAAGTTGAATGGCAAAACTGTAAATAATTGAAACGTATTTCAGTCCAACCGAACGAAAATACGCTTTTGAAAGAAAGAAAACAGAAACTGTGGAATACGCAAAGGATGGCGGGTTCTATTTTTGCAAAATACAGGGACTCTTAAGTAAAACGGCCACACGAAGGGGTATCCTCGGATTGAGGCCGTTGGATTAGATCTAGGCGGTCTGGATTGGATCAGGCGGTGAGTCCGGCCGGCGGCGAGGTGAGTGACGGCGGTGCCATGGCCGGAGCAAGGAGAGCTCGGCGGCAAACCTCGAAAAGGAGCTACCGACCACGGAAAAATAAACGGAGAGCACAGGAGAGAAGAGGTGGTCGAGGCGAGCTCACCTAGGGGGATTACGGCGGCGGAGGAAGCACGGAGGTGACGCGGTGCTCGTTGGACGGCGGCGGTCGGCGTCTGTCGCAGCGGTGCTAAGGTGATGCGTGACTGTAGCTTGCGGGGCGAAGAACCGAGCGGCGGACGAGATAGGAAGGCGGAGGCGCAGGCGCTATTTATGGGGCGGGGCTGCTTGAGCGGCACGGCATCACGGGGTCGTGGCAAAGGCGGACTCGACGGCGTCGGCATAGGTTGGAGTCCGAGCCGGCTACGGCGAAAGGAAGGGGAAGCCCCTGACCTATGGGCCAGGGCTGTCAGCGGGCGGAGGGGGCTGGCACGGGCGTGGGCGCGTCCAGGCTGGGCCGGTGAAGCTTGGCTTCGGCCCAAGCGGAGAGGAGAGGGAGAGCAGCGGCCCGGGAACGTTGCAGGCCGATACGAAAGGATGGCTCAGGAGCTGCGGGACCTAGCGGCGAGGACCGAGGTGGCCAAGCGGGAAAGACAAGCCGAGCGGGCCGAGCGGGAGAGACAGGCCAAGCAGCTGGTGGAGATTACGATGTTCCTACAGAACTTTGGGCAAGTGAACGGTGTACCTGTGCCGATGTTCGCTCCAGCGCCGCCGCCAGTTGTAGCTAGTCCAGTGAGTATGAATCCATATTGCTTCGACTAGTGCTTTCATTAGATGACCCACTCTAAGCGCCTGAATATCTTGTCCTTTATGCAGCCTCCGTCGGCGGGTTCGAATGACCCATCTCAGGCGCAAGCAGGCGGTGCCGAGTTTCCTTCACCAGGCACTCAGTTTCCTCCCCACCTTTAGTTTGTATCTCTTTTTCACCGCTTGATGGACATGTGATGCACTGTGATCCACTATCGACTTGTTTCGATGGTAATTGGACCTATTATGTTTGTGATGTCGTGTATGTGAGGTATTGTATTCGCGATGTGATATATATGTGTGGTATTGAGTTTGTGATGAGATGGATGTGATATATATATGCTATATTGTCTTTGTGATGCTTCAGATGTGATATATATCTTTTATATGCTGTGTTTGTGATTATAGAATCAAAAAACAAAATAAAAAAAAATTAATTTTTGAGGCTTTGCCGGGTGCCCTGGCCCTGGCACTCGGCAAAGCTGGGAATTCTCTGAAAGGAATTCCCAGCTTTGCCGAGTGCCAGGGCCAGGGCACCCGGCAAAGTTTTTTCAAAAAAAAAATTCTTTGCCGGGTGCCCCATGATCTGGCACCCGGCAAAGAAATTACGAAAAAAATAAAAAACTCTTGCCGGGTGCCCACGCGGTGCGACACTCGGCAAAGAAAATTATTAAAAAAAATAAAAAATGGTTTGCCGGGTGCCTCCCGGCACGGCACCCGGCAAAGAAAATTTGAAAAAAAATTAAAAAAAATCTTTGCCGGTTGCCTCTGACATGGCACCCGGCAAAGCAAGGGATGACGGAGCCGGCGCCGTTAACGACCACTTTTCTTTGCCGGTGCCGGGTTTTTGCACTCGGTAAAGTCTTTGCCGAGTGCCCGATATAAAAAGCACCCGGCAAAGAAATCTTTGCCGACTTAATTTTTTGCCGAGAGGCTCTTTGCCGAGTGCTGTGCACCTGGCCAAAGGCTTTGCCGAGTGCAAAGTAGCCTTTGCCGGGTGCATTCGGCACCCGGCGCAAAGCGCCTGAATCCAGTAGTGCACGGCTGTTCTAGAAGCTTGGCAATGGCGGCAGAGTCGTCTTCCCGCAGCAAGTCGACGGAGGATGGTGATGATGTGGAGAAGTTGCTCAAAAGCCTGAGTCTAAGCGAGGCAGAGAAGGATGGAGTGGTCCTGGCATCAGCGGAGAGGACCAACACTACCGGATACAGGAGGTTTGTCGAGTGCCAGCGGCACTCGACGAAGCCCTAAAAATACTCGGCAAGGGGTTTGTCGAGTGTTACACTCGGCAAACGCTAGTTTGCCGAGTGTTTTTTGTCGGGCACTCGGCAAAGACGTTGCCGAATGCCCAAAAAACACTCGGCAATTTTTTTTTTCAAAAAAAAAAGACACCGACACCACGCCCGCACCACCAGCACCGCCGCCGCCACCACCATCCGCGCCGCCGTCCCCTCCGCCGCCTGGGGTGTGCCGGATCTAGAGCTCAAGGTGGCGGAGCTCGCCGGATCCGCCACCCGCCCGTCCGATCTGGAGCTCGAGGTGGTGGAGCTCACCGGATCCACGCTACCAGGCCGGAGGGAGCTTGTCGGAGGGAGAGAGGAGGAGGGTGCGCCGGAGATGACGTAGAGCTGAGGTGGAGGAGGAGTGCCGCATCGCCGGCCCGACGCCGGTGGAGGAGCGCCGCCACCTCGCTCACGCCTGCCGGATCCAAGCTGCTCCTCGCTGGGCGTGCCAGATCCACTGTCGGAGCGCCGCCGGAGCAGACCTCCGCCACCGGGAGACGCGCCGCTGGAGCAGACGTCTGCCCTGCTCGCCGGCTGCCGCCTCCATCCCGAGAGAGAGAGAGAGAGGGGGCGCGGGTGCGGCGGCGTCGGAGATCCGCCGGGAGGGAGGAGGAGAGAGAGGGGGTGGGCGAATCTAGGGAGGGAGGAGGATAGAGAGGGCGCGGAGGAGGAGAGAGAGGGCGCGAGCGGATCTGGGGAGGGAGGAGGAGAGAGGGCGCGGGTTGCAGGCCGATAACGAAAGGATGGCTCAGGAGCTGCGGGACCTGGCGGCGAGGACCGAGGTGGCCGAGCGGGAAAGACAAGCCGAGCGGGCCGAGCGGGAGAGACAGGCCAAGCAGCTGGTGGAGATTACGATGTTCCTACAGAACTTTGGGCAAGTGAACGGTGTACCTGTGCCGATGTTCGCTCCAGCGCCGCCGCCAGTTGTAGCTAGTCCAGTGAGTATGAATCCATATTGCTTCGACTAGTGCTTTCATTAGATGACCCACTCTAAGCGCCTTGAATATCTTGTCCTTTATGCAGCCTCCGTCGGCGGGTTCGAATGACCCATCTCAGGCGCAAGCAGGCGGTGCCGAGTTTCCTTCACCAGGCACTCAGTTTCCTCCCCACCTTTAGTTTGTATCTCTTTTTCACCGCTTGATGGACATGTGATGCACTGTGATCCACTATCGACTTGTTTCGATGGTAATTGGACCTATTATGTTTGTGATGTCGTGTATGTGAGGTATTGTATTCGCGATGTGATATATATGTGTGGTATTGAGTTTGTGATGAGATGGATGTGATATATATATGCTATATTGTCTTTGTGATGCTTCAGATGTGATATATATCTTTTATATGCTGTGTTTGTGATTATAGAATCAAAAAACAAAATAAAAAAATTAATTTTTGAGGCTTTGCCGGGTGCCCTGGCCCTGGCACTCGGCAAAGCTGGGAATTCTCTGAAAGGAATTCCCAGCTTTGCCGAGTGCCAGGGCCAGGGCACCCGGCAAAGTTTTTTCAAAAAAAAAAATTCTTTGCCGGGTGCCCCATGATCTGGCACCCGGCAAAGAAATTACGAAAAAAATAAAAAACTCTTTGCCGGGTGCCCACGCGGTGCGACACCCGGCAAAGAAATTATTAAAAAAAAATAAAAAATGGTTTGCCGGGTGCCTCCCGGCACGGCACCCGGCAAAGAAAATTTGAAAAAAAATTAAAAAAATCTTTGCCGGGTGCCTCTGACATGGCACCCGGCAAAGCAAGGGATGACGGAGCCGGCGCCGTAACGACCACTTTTCTTTGCCGGTGCCGGGTTTGCACTCGGTAAAGTCTTTGCCGAGTGCCCGATAAAAAGCACCCGGCAAAGAAATCTTTGCCGACTAATTTTTTGCCGGAGGCTCTTTGTCGAGTGCTGCACCCGGCAAAGGCTTTGCCGAGTGCAAAGTAGCCTTTGCCGGGTGCATTCGGCACCCGGCAAAGCGCCTGAATCCAGTAGTGCACGGCTGTTCTAGAAGCTTGGCAATGGCGGCAGAGTCATCTTCCCGCAGCAAGTCGACGGAGGATGGTGATGATGTGGAGAAGTTGCTCAAAAGCCTGAGTCTAAGCGAGGCAGAGAAGGATGGAGTGGTCCTGGCATCAGCGGAGAGGACCAACACTACCGGATACAGGAGGTTTGTCGAGTGCCAGCGGCACTCGACGAAGCCCTAAAAATACTCGGCAAGGGGTTTGTCGAGTGTTACACTCGGCAAACGCTAGTTTGCCGAGTGTTTTTTGTCGGGCACTCGGCAAAGACGTTGCCGAATGCCCAAAAAACACTCGGCAATTTTTTTTTTCAAAAAAAAAAGACACCGACACCACGCCCGCACCACCAGCACCGCCGCCGCCACCACCATCCGCGCCGCCGTCCCCTCCGCCGCCTGGGGTGTGCCGGATCTAGAGCTCAAGGTGGCGGAGCTCGCCGGATCCGCCACCCGCCCGTCGGATCTGGAGCTCGAGGTGGTGGAGCTCACCGGATCCACGCTGCCAGGTCGGAGGGAGCTTGTCGGAGGGAGAGAGGAGAGAGGGTGCGCCGGAGATGACGTAGAGCTGAGGTGGAGGAGGAGTGCCGCATCGCCGGCCCGACGCCGGTGGAGGAGCGCCGCCACCTCGCTCACGCCTGCCGGATCCAAGCTGCTCCTCGCTGGGCGTGCCAGATCCACTGTCGGAGCGCCGCCGGAGCAGACCTCCGCCACCGGGAGACGCGCCGCTGGAGCAGACGTCTGCCCTGCTCGCCGGCTGCCGCCTCCATCCCGAGAGAGAGAGAGGAGAGGGGGCGCGGGTGCGGCGGCGTCGGAGATCCGCCGGGAGGGAGGAGGAGAGAGAGGGGGTGGGCGAATCTAGGGAGGGAGGAGGATAGAGAGGGCGCGGAGGAGGAGAGAGAGGGCGCGAGCGGATCTGGGGAGGGAGGAGGAGAGAGGGCGCGGGCGTGGGCGCGGGGGCACCGGAGATCCACCGGGAGGGAGAAGGAGAGAGAGAGGGCGGGCGGTTCTAGGGAGGGAGGAGGAGAGAGAGAGGACGCGAGCGGATATGGGGAGGGAGGAGGAGAGAGGGCGCGGGCGCGGCGGCGGCGGAGATCCGCCAGGAGGGAGGAGGAGAGAGAAGGGGCGGGCGGTTCTAGGGAGGGACGAGGAGAGAGAGGGCGCGGGCGGATCTAGGGAGGGAGGAGGAGAGAGAGGGCGCGAAGGCGGAGAGAGAGGGCGCGGGCGGTTCTGGTGAGGGAGGAGGAGAGAGGGCGCGGGCGGTTCTGGCGAGGGAGGAGGAGAGAGGGCATGGGCGCGGCGTTAATTAAGTGATTTTTTTCCTTTACCGAGTGTCCTAGATCTGGACACTCGGCAAAGTTTTTTTTAATTTTTTTTTCTCCTTCTTTCCCAGAAAAAATGGGTTTATTTCTTTGCCGAGTGCAAAAAAAAACACTCGGCAAACCCCTCTTTGCCGAGTGTTTTTAGCTTGACACTCGGCAAACCCTCGATTTTGCCGAGTGTTTTTTTTTTTTTTGCGGAGTGTTTTTAGCGCAGCACTCGGCAAAGATCTTGTTCGCCGAGTGTCCGAGGGAATACACTCGGCAAAGAGCTTGACACTCAGCAAATTTGACGTTTCCGGTAGTGCAAGCTGCCGGAGGTGAAGTGGTTGGCGGCGGCAAGATTGCTGACGTCCAAGAATTTCAGCGAGCAATCCTTGATCTCGATGATGAGGGCTGCTTGGAACACGGCCAGAGAAGTCTCGTTCCGTGCTATCAAAAGAACCTGTTCTTGGTGCAAGCCTTTTGTTTGGGGGATTGGAAGAGGATCATGGAGGAGGGTCTTTGGATTTTTAGGGGCTACGCTCTCATTGTGGAGGAGTTTGATGGTGCGACACCCATTCCAGCAAAGCTCCCATGCAGTGTACGAGTGTGGGTACAGATAGATTCATAAGATCCCGCCTCTGTACAGGCGAGAAGTGATCTCAGTGGAGATGAAGGTGGTGTCGATTGGGATAGGAGATTTTTACAGGGCAAGGGTGAACTTAGACGCGACTAAATCTCTGGTCCGATTTGTTACCCTGGCTCCCGAGGGGTGTGATCCTATGCACCTCTAGGTGAAGTATGAGAAGATGCCGCGCTACTGTGCCCATTGTGGCTTGATGGGTCACGTCCATCTCGAATGCGAATCGTGTGAATTTAAGGAGGACGAGCTGCAGTTCGGTGATCGGATGTTGGCCAGGGGTGACTCCTGGCGGTTGGGCACTCCTCGTGTTCGCGCTGCGGTGGGAGGAGAGCAGGGATGTCAGCGGCCACCGGAGGAGCAGAGTGGCCCCGGTGAGAGTAGAAGGATGAGGGGCCGTGGTGGCCGGTTTGGTGGCGCCCGCAATGGCTTGTGGAGGGAGAAGAAGAAGGAGGGGGAGAACAAGGAAGACAACGTGGGCTCAAGGAAGCGAGGCTCGATGGAGGTGAGGTTGGGTGATGACTTGACTGACTCAGCTTCTAGCCCTCTCAAGTTGGCTCACCAGACCAACAAGGAGGAGGTGGCAAGCGATGCAAAAAAGAAGTTGTTTGAGGCCACAGGCGGAGAGCAGCAGGGTACACCACCGCCTCCACCTCAGTAATGTGTCCCCCAGGGACAAAAATAATATGAAAAAGCTTGAGGAAGTGCAAGAGAAGAACAAAGTTACGGCGGCCTCCGATTTGGAGGTCCGCCAGGACCAATGAGTTGCCTCAGCTGGAACTGTCGCGGTTTGGGCAACGCCGCGACAGTCAAGGAGCTTCGTGATTTGACGAAGATGGTTGCCCCTACCGTGCTTTGTGTCCTTGAAACTCAAGTCCACCGAGCACGGGTGGAGGGTCTCAAGAGTACTCTAGGGTTTGATAATGCTTTTGCTATAAGCAGTTCAGGGCCTAGTGGAGGCCTGCATTTTTTGGAATAACAACACTAGAGTGGAAATTTTACCGTACTCTCGGTACCATATAGATAATATTATAATGGAGACTTGTGTTTATGGTGAAGCGCAGGTGCCGGAACGTCATAAGACGTGGGATATGCTCAAGTTCATCAGGGTGACGTCGCCGCTGCCCTGGATGTGCATTGGGGATTTAAATGAAGTCCTTCTGCGCTCGGAGCATGAAGGAGTTCAGGAAAGAAGCTGGAGCCAGATAGCAGGTTTTCAGGATGTGCTTGACATCTGTGGCCTTGTTGATCTAGGCTTTGAAGGACGCCAGTGGACTTATGAGAAGCGAGTTACAGGGGCTCCTACTGTCGGGTGAGGCTGGATCGTGCCTTGGCATGCGCGGCATGGTGCGCCCGATTCTCGATGGCCTCAGTTCGCCAGCTCACTTCGGCGGCATCTAATCATGGCCCCATGGAGCTTAGATGGGCTGAGAGGACAAACTCTAATGCGAGGAGACAAAAGAAGCAGTTCAGGTCTGAATTAATGTGGTAATCACACGCAGGCTTTCGTGATACTCTCTCCTAGGTGTGGGAGAGCCAGCCGCCAGCTCTGGATTTGGAGGGTCTTCAGAAGAAGATGGTTGCCGTATCCAAGCATCTCGGTGGTTGGGAGACTTCGACCTTTGGCAATGTTAAAAGAGAGCTAAAGGGTTTGAAAGAGGACTTGGAGCGGCTTCGTTCGGATTCTCACAGGTTGGGGCAATGTTAAAAGAGAGCTAAAGGGTTTGAAAGAGAACATGAAGAGATAAAAATTGCGGATAGAATTGTGGAGCTAAATCATCGCGAGGGGGTAATGTGGAAACAACGTTCTCGTGTCACTTGGCTTACTGATGGAGATTGGAATACCCGTTTCTTCCACCTTCGGGCATCTCAACGAAGGAGGAGGAACAAGATTTCTAAGTTAAAGATGGCGAATGGAAGTTTTACTGAAGACGAACACCACTGCAAAACTGGACTTTGCTGAGTGCCTGAGACTTTGCCGAGTGCTTTTTATCTTGGCACTCGGCAAAGCAATATTTTGCTGAGTGCCGCACTCGGCAAAGGTGGCTTTGCCGAGTGCCAGGCACTCGGTAAAGCCTAGCTCTCGGCAAACTAGGCTTTGCCGAGTGCCGCCGTACTCGGCAAAGATCCCACTCGGCAAAAGGTGGCCGGCCCGTGACGGCGGTCACCTGTCGTCAGATTTTGCCGAGTGCCTAACGGTTGGCACTCGGCAAATTTTTTTTTTATTTTTAAAAACTTATTTTGCCGAGTGCCGGCCCCAAGCACTCGGCAAATTTTTTTTAAAACATATTTTGCCGAGTGCGAGTCCATGGCACTCGGCAAAAAAAAATTATTTTTAAAAAAACATTTTGCCGAGTGCCAGAGATAGGCACTCGGCAAAATTTTTTTTATTTTTAAAAACTTATTTTGCCGAGAGCCAGACCCAGCCGCTCGGCAAATTTTTTTTTATTTTTTAGAAACATATTTTGCCGAGTGTAAGCCTTGGGCACTCGGCAAAATTTTTTTTAATTTTTTAAAACTTATTTTACCAAGTGCCAGCGCCAGGCACTCGGTAATTTTTTTTATTTTTGTAAATCATATTTGGCCGAGTGCCTCCTGGGCCGGCACTCGGCAAAGCCCACTTTGCCGAGTGCCCCCCATGGCACTCGGCAATTTTTTTTTATTTTGGGCCCAAATTTTTTCTGGGGCCTTGTGTCAGTATTTCAAACTCTATTATAAAATTTGGGGCAATTTTGACTTTTTTTATATATTTCATTAGTTTATTTCGTTTTGTCAAATTTTTCGGGATATTTCAAATTTGAACTGCAGGTACATGGAATAATGGAGTTTGGTCATCCAAAAATTGATACTCATGATTTTTAGGGTATGTTTTGGCCGTATCCAGGAACTCACATGAAATCTCGAGCATCTCGTTGACGTAACATGTCGAGGTACTTGCCGGAAATGTGATTTTAAATTATATAAAATGCAAACAAAGTCCGAAAATCACGAAACTTGTCGAGGCGTCGTGTTATCGCATGTGGAGGCTGTGGTAAAAAATTGAGAAGGTTTCGAGCAAGTTGTGACGTCGGATGCCAAAAACCCAGACATCTCCACATGTGATGGAGGCGAGGGGACGTCTTCGCCCCCAGCGGCGAGAGCAGGCCCGGGTCGTCCCAGCACAGGAAGGGGGATGGGGAGGGGGAGGGGGAGGGGCTGGGGTCGCCCCAGGAGGGACCCGCCTCCTCCCCCGGCTCTCGACCAGCCGGAGGACCCGTCTCCTACCCCGGAGGACCACGTGGCGGCCACGGGCACGACCACAGACACTCCGTCGGGAGACGAGGGGACTCAGCAGACAGAGGATAGTTCTGCTCAGTCGGCTCCCTACCTTCGAGGTCCCACAAGCCTTCCTCCGGTTCCGCTTCCTGACCGACGCCCACTAGTTTGTCATATGGGAAGAAGGTAAGTAACTATAGATGTTATCACTAGTACATCATATGATACGTTGAAAATCAAAAGAGAAACTAATAATTTTTCTTAATCACTTATGCAGGGGCTGGCTAGTTCTGTCGGGTGCTCTTGACCCCCCCACGCACCCCCGCTACCGTCCTAGGATGTCTGTGCAGGAAACACTTCCCTGGCCTTGTGGACTTGAAAGAGGGGAGGTGGGAGCCGGCCTGGTCGTGGGACAGGTACAAGCTCGGCTCGGATGACGAGCAGGACAACAAGCAGGAGCGGGTTTTGGCGGACTTTTGGGTAAGTGTCTCACAACATAGCTCAATACATCTCCTCCATTGGTTGTCTTTTATTGAAATAATGAACGGATACATCGTGTTTGTATGCAGAGGTACTTCAAGGCCGAAGAAGGTCGAGAGACCCTGGTGGATCAGACGGCACATAGAGCCTGTAAGAAGTACGTCGGTGACATGATTCACGAGGCGTGACTCCAGGCCCACGTCGACTACTACAGGTCCATCAAGAAAGAGCCCCTCAACAAAACTGGCGCAAGAAATGTGGCGCTAACCAAGGAGCAGTACCTTCAGGTAGGTGAATAATATTGATTCGTTTTGAGATTTAGTAGGTCCAGAATTGATCTTCTTATATGTCAAACACTTGATGATGTGTAGGTGCTGGCCTCGTGGTGCATGTCGCATAGATTGGCATGGTCGAGGATCGTGGACAGGTACCTTGACCCGGCGTACATCGCAAAGCACGAGCAAGGCAAGTGGAAGCGGGCACGAAGGACCGATCCAACTCACCACCAAGGCAGCCGCAACCTCCCCGCATTCAAGCGGGCACTTGTACGAGATGTCATTTATCTATTCTAACGCTCAATTTTTCCTGATTTTTAATCATCTTGCCATCTTTCTCGCAGGAGGTGGCTCACCCAGACGTGCCGGTGTCGGAGTTTGGGGCATCGTCTTCAACCCGGATGCCACTGCCCAGGATTACTCTGACCCGAGCGTCCACGCTAAGGTCAGAGACTACGCGGAGGCGGTTAGGGCGCTCTGTGGCTCAGATCATAATCTGAGCACTGAGCCCCTTGAGACAGAGGTGATCGTGAGGCTAGGGCAAGGCAGGAAGCACAGGCGGTTGTGGATTACAGACGGCGCTGACTCCTCGAGCTCTGCACCCTCTTTCTACGACGTGAGGGCACGGAGCACGGCCAGAAGCCTTCCCATACGTGCACGGCCTACTCCAACACTGTCGTGGGTCGACGAACTTCAGGTAATTCCGGTTTCAGTCGTCGTACATTGAACGTTACACACATTGATCAGATTTGCAATACTGAAACATGTGATTGAAACACTGCAGGCCGAGCTGGCAGAGACAAGGGAGACGCAAGCGCACCTGACCGTAGAGCTGGAGGCCACAAAGAAGCAGATGGCGGACATGTATCAGATCATGCAAACCATCAGGCAAGCATCGGGTGTCCAAGTGCAGTTTCTAGCTCCAGCTCCGGTTCGACACTTCACTCCTGTGAGTATGAAAGTTTAATGCGTTCGTGCCGTTGGGATTGTCGGCCTTCATGCCGTTGTGATTTTCGGCCTTCGTGCCGTTGGGATTGTCGGCCTTCGTGCCGTTGTGATTATCGGCCTTCGTGCCATTGTTTCTTGTAGGTTGGAAACCTCTCCGTGCAGGGGAGGTGCTGCCAAAATTTTCAATTTTGAGTCTAACACATGCAATCTCTTCTCTTTTGTGCAGCCTCCATCAGCGGGTTCAAACAATCCCGCTACCGTTTCACCGGCGGCTAATCGCGTCAACCCTACGCCGCAATCCCGTCCTTCACCGCAGTCCGAGGGGCCACACCTGCAGTCTCCGTCGCCGCAGTAGGGATGTTGAACTTTGTGATTTTGAACTTGTAATAATAAACTTGTGATGTTGAACTTTGGTGCATTTGTGATGGATTTTCGATGGATTTATTAAATATGCGTGTGCTTGTGATATATAATGCAGGTTGGTGATATAGATGTGTGTGTGTGTGTATATATATATATATATATATATATATATATATATATATATATATATATATATATATATATATTGTCTGTTACAATTGAATGTAAAAAAATTGCAATTCTCGGGGTCTTTGCCGAGTGCCATGGGCAAGGCACTCGGCAAAGATTTTTCAAAAAAATATAAAATTTCTTTGCCGAGTGCTCCTGCCCAGGCACTCGGCAAAGTATTTTTTTAAAAAAAATTCAGAAATTCTTTGCCGAGTGCCTAAACAGGGGCACTCGGCAAAGAAATTATTTAAAAAAAATAAAAAAAACTTTGCCAAGTGCCTGGGCAGGGGCACTCGGCAAAGTAAATTTTAAAAAAAAATAAAAAAAAAACTTTGTCGAGTGCCTGGGCTGGGGCACTCGGCAAAGTACTTTTTAAAAAAAAACTTTGCCAAGTGCCTGGACTGGGGCACTCGGCAAAGTAATTTTTTAAAAAAATAAAAAAAAATTTGCTGAGTGCTGGGTCGGGCACTCGGCAAAATAACCGTTAACGGCCGGCGCTACAACGACCGAAAATATTTTGCCGAGTGCCGCCCCAAGCACTCGGCAAAATTTTTTTTATTTTGCCGAGTGCCCGGATAAAAAGCACTCGGCAAAGACCCTTTGCCGAGAAAAATTTTGCCGAGCGGACTTTGCTGAGTGCTACACTCGGCAAAGCCTTTGCCGAGTCCAAAGGGCTCTTTGCCGAGTGTAAAAACACTCGGCAAAACCGCGGCCTCCAGTAGTGGAAGCGGTCATGGATTCCATGACGACAGAGTTTTACCGGTCATTGTACACGGCAGAGGGGACAGTAGACATTGATCAGCTGCTGCAGATGGTGCCGACCAAAGTGGCCGGCACTACTACAGAAATTTTAACCATGGCGGGCAAAAATGCTTAACCGAGGCGGTTTTTACAACCGCCTCGACCAAAAGATCACGGCTAATCGTGGCCTTAACTGAGGCAGTTGCAAAAACCACCTCGGTTAATTGATTAACTGAGGCAGGCGCCCTGTAAGTGCCCACCAAGGTTAATGAATTAAAAAAAAAGCCCAAAGCCCACCGACGACCCTGTTTTGGAGCCCACCGACGAGCTCGCCTGCTTCGCGTGGCCCTAGCGTCACCGCCGCATCCCCGCACAGAGCCGCCGTCAGATCCGGCATCCCCGTGCCATGCCGCCGCCGAATCTGGCCAGTGGAGGAGGCCCCGTCCCCGCACCGCGCTCCTGGATCGGATCCGCCGCCGAGGAGCGCGTGGCGCGCCGCCAGAGAGGCCCCTCCGGCCCCGCTGGATCCATGTGAAACCGCCACCGCTCGGGGTTGAACCACCACTCATGGAGCCGCCGCCATGCGTGGAGAAGACTGGTTCCTAGAGGAGGGGGCCGAATCTAGGAGAGTGTGGGGGAGGGCACGACCGTCGCTCCCCGCCACAAGGGAGAGAGGCCGCAAGCACCGACCGCTCCCGCAGCAGGTGTTACCGCTTGGGCCGCCTTGGGCTCGCTAGATCTAAGGGAGAAGGTGGGGGAGGGCGCCACCATCGCTGGCTCACCGAATCTGAGGGAGAGGGTGCCACTATCACCGGCTGCTCTCGGATCTGATGGAGATGGGAGGGAGAGTGTGGGGGAGGGCGGCGTCGCTGCCGCCACTGCCGCCGCTGTCTGAAGAGATGGAGGAGGGACTAGGAGAGGGAGGTCACGAGGAGGGAGGAGGGGCACGGTGCAGGGCCGAGCAGAGCGGAGAGGGAGGTTGCGAGGGTGCTGAACGGAACGAAGAAGGACGAGGCGCGGTGCCGAGCACGCCATAGAGGGCGTGTCGCAGAGAGAGAGAGAGGGGAGTGTTTAGGGTTTTCTGTTTTTGTTTATATATCGAAGATGGTAGTGGGCTAGTGTGGGCTAGCGGGCTGGGCCTGATTTACCGAGGCAGTTACGTTACAATGCCCGCCACGGTTAATGATTTACCAAGGCGGTTATGTTACAATATCTGCCTTAGTTAATACTTATTAATCGAGGAGGTTATATTACAATGCCCGCCTCGGTTAATGTATTAACCGAGGTGGTTGCTGGCCTGGCTGCCCTGCCTCGAATAACAGAGGTGGGCTACCGGGCCGCCCGCCTCCAAGGCCATTTTGGAAATGCTGCACAAAAGATTTTGTGTAGTAGTGCGGGGAGATGAATGATATGTTGTTAAAGCCAATTGGTCTAGAAGAAGTGAAGAATGCCTTGTTCCAAATGTTTCCGACTAAAGCTCCTGGCGACGGCTTTCCAGCACATTTTTTTTCAGAAGCATTGGGGCCTTTGTGGCAATGAGGTCATAGCTGTGGTGTTGCGAGTGTTGCGTGGAGTTGATGATCCTGCAAAGCTCAATAATACGAATATTGTCCAAATCCCAAAAGTGGAGAATCCTGATGAGTTGGGACAGTTTTGGCCTATAAGTTTGTGCAATGTGATCTATAAGATAACTTCTAAAATGGTAGCAAACAGACTTCGGACTGTTCTACCTGAAATTATATCAGAGGAGCAGTCAGCGTTCGTGCCTCGCAGGTTGATTACCGACAACATAATTACAGCCTATGAATGCTTGCATTATATGAAGAAGAAGAGGGCAAGGGACAATCGTTTCGGTGCTTTGAAACTTGATATGCGGAAGGCATATGATAGGCTGGAATGGGACTACCTACAGAAGATTATGATCAGGCTGGGTTTCCATCGTCTGTGGGTTGATATGATCATGAGACTGGTTTGCTCGGTCTCTTTTTCGGTGATATTGAATGGCAACAAGCTGGAAGGGTTCAAACCCTCCCGGGGCATTCGTCAAGGGGATCCAATTTCCCCTATCTCTTTTTATTGGCAGCAGAGGGCCTTTCGTGCCTTTTAAAATTTTGTTCTCGGTCATCAGATCTCATGGGCATTCGGGTGGCTCCTTCGGCTCCGATGGTGAGTCACCTTCTCTTTGCAAATGACAGCCTGCTGCTTTTCAGGGCGAATAGGGAGCATGCGAAAACTGTGAAGAATGCGCTAGATTTATATTGTTGTGCTTCTAGACAGCAAGTTAACTTGGAGAAATCGTCGATCCACTTTTGCTAAAGGGTGCAGCAACGCTACTCAAAGTGAGATCAAGGGTGTGCTCCAAGTTTTTAATGAGGCCTTGAGTGAGAGATATTTAGGCATGCCGACGGATGTGGGCTCATCAGTCACTGGTGCCTTTTCTTATCTCAAGAATAGGGTGTGGAAGAAAGTGCAGGGGTGGATGGAGCAAAGCCTATCGGCTGGGGGCAAAGAAGTTCTCATCAAGGCCGTCGCTAAGGCCATCCCAACGTACTCGATGGCGTGCTTTCGCCTCCCCCGGGGACTCTGTAAGCACATTGATAGCCTCCTACGTGACTTCTGGTGGGGCAGCAAAGAAGGAAAGAGGAGGACCTGTTGGGTTGCATGAGATGATATGTGGATGCCAAAAGGCTCAGGTGCGCTCGGTTTCAGGAATATCGAGCTATTCAACCTAGCTTTGTTGGCACGCCAAGCTTGGCAAATTTTGCAGGACCCGGGATCTCTCAGCGCAAGGGTACTGAAGGCAGTCTACTTTCCCACGGGTGAGTTGCTGGATGTGGAGCTGGGATCATCTCCATCCCTGGTTTGGAGTGCTATCGTTGACGGCATTCAGGTGCTGCAACAAGGTTTGATCCACAGAATCAGGTCGGGCGAATCAACGAAAATTTGGGAGTCTCTGTGGCACCCTAGAGATGGCATGCTTCTTCCGCTATGACCGACCCAGGATAACCTGCCATAGTGGGTCTCCGAACTTATCGATCAATCTTCACGGAGTTGGAACAGACAACTTCTGAGGGAGTTCTTTTCTCTGTTGGACTGGGAGATCATTGAAAAATATCCCGTTAAGTACTACACCGCAAGACGACTTCTGGGCATGGCATTACGAGAAGAAGGGCATCTTCTCTGTCCGGTTGGCTTATCAGATGTTGGTCCAGAATCGGGAGGTAACGTCGGCCTAGGCAGAGGATAGGCCAGGTGGCTCGGACACAAGGGCCCAGGAGAAGGAGTGGAGTGACATATGGAGAATCGAAGTTCCATAAAAAATCCGAGTTTTTCTGTGGCGTTTGGCAAGACAGTCCATTCCAACAGGAGACATGCGACATCGCAGGAATATGGCGCTGGATGGGACCTGTTTCTTGTGCGGTGGGTTGGACTCCTGGAAGCATGCACTGCTGGAGTGCAACTTAGCCAAGTGCGTCTGGGCGTTGGAGAAGGAGGATCTCATAGCTTTTATATGCCAGATAGAAACGCCGGACACAAGAGTTTGGTTAGCAGAGGTGATGGCGGCGCTCAAGCATGAAGAGCTCACAAGGGTGGTGGTCCATCTTTGGGCCATATGGTACCCGCGATGTCAGGCACTGTTCGAGAACAACTTTCAGAATCTGTTCTCCACGAACAATTTTGTCGAGCTGTTCATTAGCAAATTGGATCAAGCCGAGCACCAAGCAGCAGCAAGCGGTGGGCGATCCAGCACCACGATGGATCAAGCCACCAAGGGGTTTTTGTGAAGGTTAATGTGGATGCAGCGATCTCCAAAAATTCAAGCAAGGTCTCGGTAGCGGCCGTGGCCAGGGACGAGGATGGTAAATTTTTTGGGCGCCTCAGAATTTGTCCTGGAGGGCTACGCCGACCCGGAAACAACCGAGGTGGTGGCGTGCCGCGAGGGCCTCACTTTGGCCAGTGACTTGGCCCTCCAAACTCTCCGGGTGGCGAGCGATTGTGTCAATGCAGTTGCAAGCATCCATGGTGAGGGTTTCGGGAGGTACGGGCCAATCGTTCTGGAAATCAAGACGCTGACCGAAAGCTTCACAAGGTTGGAGTTTGTTCATGAAGGCAGACGCTCCAATATTGATGCTCATTTTTTAGCTAGGAGTTCTGTAAACTTTTCGGTAGGAAGACATGTTTGGTTTGTTGCTCCTCCTGGTGGAGTTTGTACTAGTTATCCTGATGAATAAAGAGGAGTGACACTTTGCTCAAAAAAATAAAATCTCATTTCCTATTCTCAAAAAAAAATTCATTTCCTTATCCATATCCCACCTCCATATATCCCTCCCTATTTCCCTTTCCCTTTCCCATTCATCATGCAAGAGCCATAATTGGAAAAATAGCGAACTTCTGCATATAATTTAAAACTTTAATCCTTTAGTCCTTTCTCATTTAATTGCAAGAGACATAGTTAGGACAAAAAAACATCTACGTATCTACAAGACTATATAAAAAAAACTTTAATCCATTAGTCCTTTACTCCTTTCTCTTTTGGACTAGAAGCTTTAATCATTTGGTCTTTTCACCTTTGTGGTGTAATAGTTAGTGCACCTATGATATATATAAATGTTGCTTTTACTCAGTATCCAAATAGATATTTGTTTCTAACATTCTCCGAATTAAATTCATACCATATTCGATACTCATTATTCGTATCCGTAACTGAGACAATCCAGATTCGTATATGTATAAGATAGCTATCTGTATCCGAATCCGAACATAAATATAAAAATAAATATAATAATATCAGCGATATCTATTCGTATCCGATCCATTTTCTATCTCAGTACGTATATGCTAGCTGTCGATCATGATATATATATATATATATATATATATATATATATGCTCGTCATTGATCACTCGGCAGCCTATACGGATGCAACAGATAAGGTCTCATCATGCCCATGCATCCATGCATCGCTGTGGCACATGCCCATTCGTTTCGCTAAAAAAAACAAGTCGAAACATTGTTCCGGTTGATTTGTTGGGAGAGAAAAACACTGCTCCGGCTAAAAAAACAAGCTGAAAAAAACGAATTATAAGAGAAACGAACAGGCCAGTCGTGACACATGTGAGAAGACACGTCTCTCTCGCAGCATGGTGCTGAGACGACACGCCGTACAATGGGACAAAGATCGGTGAATCTACTGAAAAAAGAGATGAACGAAGCTACTCTACTTCTATATTGGATAGTAGAGGCGTGCACCGTTTGGGATTTGCTACTACGTACTGCTAGTAGCTAGGGCGGTCAGATCAGGTATTCAGGTTCCTGCTGCTCTCCGGTCTTCAGCTGCTGGTTGTACGCAGGCCGACACGTACGTATGCGCCCAACACTTGTCGCCGTCACGCCTTTTTTTTTTCTTTGACAACACGCCGTCACGCCTTGGGTCGCCGCCAATCAAGTACTTGGGCACGTACGTGTATGCCTAATGCACAAAGACGAGGAAGCTTGGAACGACACTTAAAAAGGACCGGAGGGAGTAGGCCCATAGCTTAAATTAGGGTCTTTTTGAATAAGTTAGGTCTAGTTACTAGTTATTACATTAAAAAATAGTATAAATTAGCTGAGATTAGTTAGCTAGTTAGCTCACCTGTTAATCCTTTTGTTTAGATGTGCTCCGGTTAATTGGAGCAGTGCTGGGCCGGCCAGCTGGGCTACTTGCCTGGGCCTGCGCGGCTTGGCCGGAGCATGAGCTGGGCCGCCCAGAGAGGGAAACGTGCCGCGCGAGGAGAAGAGAAGCAGGCCTTTGGGCCTAAGGAGAGAAGGGAGGTTTTTTCATTTCTTTTTTCAAATCATTTTCTATTTCCTATTTTAAAACCAATTTCAATTATGAATCAAATCAAGTTCAAATATTATTTTCAATATACTTTTCAATTCAAATAAAAATAAAAAATTTTGGTAAGTTTTTCAAAAATAAATTTTACAACTTTTTTAAATTCTTTTACTTTCAAATTTTCTTTTACTTCAAAGCCATTTTTAAACTCATTTCCAAAAGAAATCTAAATCATTTTGAATTTCAATCAAAACCACTCAACCAAATAAATCAAATGCACCGGCATGTATGCACATTCAAGTTGCTACTCCTTATGATGTATTTTTAATATAATGAAAAATATTCTTTTTCCTATATTACATGAGCACAAAAATACAGAATTAAATTATTTTAGCTATATTTCAAAAGAAGTAAATTTTAGGGTGTTACATTAATGCACTGCTGTCACACCCAATTTTAAGGACAAAATGGGGTGCAAAACCTTATGTGCGTCAAGAGATCAGTCACACACATAAGCCGACAAATTATGAATAGTATCATCACCAATGTTTATTACATCACGAATAAGACAGAGTTGTTACATAAGTATAGTGAAGGTAATAAAAAGATCTCTCGCGGAAGCTCCATTTCACAGGGATGTCGACTAGTTGACCACAAGTCTAGTAGTCCTCAGGAAAATTATCATACCCAAAGTCATCTATTACCCATCCGGGATTTTTATCCAAATAATAAAAATAAACAAGCGTAAGTACATGTCGTACTCAACAAGTATAACACGGGGTTCATGAGGCTCAAAGGCTTGACACAGGTTTAACAGCGTGCAGCTTTTAGTTGTCATAATTTTAGCTTAAGAGTAGCAACAAGTTGTTTCAATTCCCAATGCAAAACACATGATCAAATGTAAACATGAATAATGAATAGCATAAACAGGTAATACTTAGTATTCATCTATTCCATAAGGGTTCCAAGGCCGCTCGTGACCGTGAGCACGGCTGATATACCAGTTTTACACTCTGCAGAGGTTGTACACTTTCACTGTGAGTCGTGATACCCATATGCCCGGGTTAATTACTCCCAAAACACTTCCAAGGTGAGCAGGCAAGGGTCACTACGAAGCCTTTCAAAGGTTCATCTAACAAGTTAGGGCCATTAGATTCACTCGGCAAACAGTTATAGGAACCCCCTGTCAAATGGCACAATTCCTTCACGGCTATACACATAAGAGTAGAGGTTGTCCTATTCCCGATTCGGCAAGCCATTCTTACGCCAATAAAGGTAACCACTAACAAGCTAGAAAAGGTCCTCATACTGAGCTAAAGCCAGAGCCATATAGCCCTCACAGCTGTACTGTAAGTCCCGGATGATCACTTACAGATAAGTCCTTAGGGAGAGGAATCTGAAGCATTTAGAAAGTAGCTAAACACTCTAGCCCCCTATTTTCATGTTGCTAAAAATCATATTTTAATGTTTATTGCATATACCATTAGTCAAGTTACACGATCATGGTTTAATTGAGCTCTAGCAAAGCTACCCAAACGCATATCCCATAGGTGACAAGGCAATAGTCCAATTCTAGGAAATCCCTACCAAGATGACACATGCAACATGAATTTAATGAATTAAAGTGTGTAGGAAACAAGGATGATCCCATGCTATACTTGCCTTGAGCAAAGTACTCCTGCTGGTCCTGCTCGTCAAAGTCGTACCCTTGATCTCCCACGAACTGCTCACCGTCTATACTCGATAACCACAGCAACATACAAACATCCAGGAGCAATCATGCAAAGCAAACAAGGCTATAGATTAGAACAGTACACCCACAGCAAAGAATCAAGATGAAAAGTTTGGAAAATGAATCTACGTCTCGCTACGAACACACAGACGTGAAGATCACGAAAATCGGATCTAAAACAGAAAAGTTATGGATTAAACAAGTTTTTCTATAGCAAAATAATAGATTAAATCTAATCTCGAATTTTAAAAGTTGGAAATCTACTTTACAGTAACATAAACATGTAGATTACTTAATTACGAACCTAACACAACTTGAATGGATCAAATCGGAGTTAAAACGGAGATGTTATGGCTAAAACAAGTTGAATGGCAAAACTGTAAATAATTGAAAACGTATTTCAGTCCAACCGAACGAAAATACGCTTTTGAAAGAAAGAAAACAGAAACTGTGGAATACGCAAAGGATGGCGGGTTCTATTTTTGCAAAATACAGGGACTCTTAAGTAAAACGGCCACACGAAGGGGTATCCTCGGATTGAGGCCGTTGGATTAGATCTAGGCGGTCTGGATTGGATCAGGCGGTGAGTCCGGCCGGCGGCGAGGTGAGTGACGGCGGTGCCATGGCCGGAGCAAGGAGAGCTCGGCGGCAAACCTCGAAAAGGAGCTACCGACCACGGAAAAATAAACGGAGAGCACAGGAGAGAAGAGGTGGTCGAGGCGAGCTCACCTAGGGGGATTACGGCGGCGGAGGAAGCACGGAGGTGACGCGGTGCTCGTTGGACGGCGGCGGTCGGCGTCTGTCGCGGCGGTGCTAAGGGATGCGCGACTGCAGCTTGCGGGGCGAAGAACCGAGCGGCGGACGAGATAGGAAGGCGGAGGCGCAGGCGCTATTTATGGGGCGGGGCTGCTTGAGCGGCACGGCATCACGGGGTCGTGGCAAAGGCGGACTCGACGGCGTCGGCATAGGTTGGAGTCCGAGCCGGCTACGGCGAAAGGAAGGGGAAGCCCCTGACCTATGGGCCAGGGCTGTCAGCGGGCGGAGGGGGCTGGCACGGGCGTGGGCGCGTCCAGGCTGGGCCGGTGAAGCTTGGCTTCGGCCCAAGCGGAGAGGAGAGGGAGAGCAGCGGCCCGGGAAGGAAAAAGAAAGGGGCTGCGCTGGTGGGCCTTGCGGAGCTGTCGCGGGGCGCGGCTTGCGGCGCTGGAAAGAGTGGGCCGGCACCAGAGCAAGGCCGAGCAGGCCTCAGCGGGAAAGAAGCGAAGCAGGCCGGCGCGGGGAAGAAAAGGCCACGGCAGAAAATCAGGCCTACGGGCCAAAACCGAGGAAAGAGAAAGAAATTTAAGTTTTTCCTTTTTATAATTTTTTTCCAAAGCAAGTTCAAAATGAAATTTCAACTCAATTCGAAATCCGACTTCAAACCAATCAATACAAAATATTATGCAACAGCATGAATGCACACTCATCGTTGTTGACCTTATATTTAGTTTTATTTTTAATAAAATTATTATTTCCTAAATTCAAATTCCCACAAAATGGAAAATTAATCACTTTTCTCCTATTTCAAAATATGCAAATTTTTAGGGTGTTACAACTGCTTGACTGCTCTTACAAATCCATTCACATGTCTTGGAGTGAGATGATAGTAGAACAATTTTGTAGCTTCGTTTAGTGTAAAAAAATTAAGAGCACCATTTTTCATGTCTTGGAGTTTAATTTGATGCAATTTAATTTGAGACTTGCATGGGCACTCTACTTGTTCTCATAAGTGCATCATCTACTTCAGGCTATAAATGATAGTGATCTTATACGTGAATAATGCTCTACACTTGATTTTGATCTCTGTTTTCATCTAGAGTTTCTAACTAATAATATTTGTGACAGCTGAAGGTTTGTAGCAGGCAATGGAGAAGTCAACTAAAGTAAAGATGTTTGTTTCTGGATCTTCTCAGAGGCGAGCTTGTAGCAAAGTTGTGGACATGAAAAGCCATCTAAAGTAAAGATGGTTGTGTATTTTGACCTTTAACCAAATGTTAGATGGTTTCCATGGACAACACATGTTAGTTTGCTTTTGTTCATCTGTTATATATATGTTAAGACAAGGATAGCTTGATGTTAAGTGACATGACTAAATATGTACTCGAGTTTGATAATTGAATGAGTATGGTTAATGTCATCATTTGTGTATGACATCCTAAATCTGTGTACATAGTTTCAATATTGCATTGGTCTAGAATGTTTGATCCAATATATACTAGTTTTAGATATACAAGGTTTTATTTCTTTTAACCTATTTAATTGAGGTCGATGGACTGTCAGCTGCTAAAAGTTCTTATTGCGATGAACCATCGGTCGCTAAAAGCTCTAACATGTTGTCGGTCGCTAAAAGTTGGACCGTCGAATGGTCCATTGCTAAAGATGATGTCCGTTGCTGTATACTTATAACGATAGCTTCATTAGCAACTGCAGGGGTCCGTTGCTATAACCTTTAGCAACTGACTATCCATCGCTGTACACCCCTTTCAGCAACTGCAAATCAGTTGATGTTTAAAGTTTGTGGTGTAGTGATGCTACTATACATACAAATTACTTGTACATGACAATGGCCGCTCCAACTCCAAGGGAGCACCTGCACCTGCTCCCCCTGATTCTTCTTCTGAGCTCGATGACGCTGCTGCTGGTGCCCAGACCTTGCTCATCTCCTAATACTGAGACACATTGTCGAACTAGCCTCCCATGCCACGGTGGTGCCAGTATTCGACGCCCACCACTAGCCCCTGCGCCCCGCCAAACGCCGCCGCCGCCCGCGCCGGCGTCGGCGGCAGCCAGAGGAACGGGAAGCCGCCTCCTCCTCCACTACCGGAAACGTCGAATTTGCCGAGTGTTTTTATGTTTGCCGAGTGTATTCCCTCGGGCACTCGGCGATCAAGTTCTTTGCCGAGTACTGCGCTAAAAACACTCAGCAAAAAAAACACTCGGCAAAGAGGGTGTTTCTTGAGTGTTTTCTTTTTTCACTCGGCAAAGAAATAAAATCTTTTTTTTCTGGGAAAGAAGGAGAAGAAAAAAAATGAAAAAAAAAACTTTGTCGAGTGCCCAGATCTAGGACACTTGACAATGGACAAAATCCTACTAAATTAACCAGCCCCAGCGCCCCTCCCGTCCCGGCCCCAGCGCCCCTCCTCTCCCTGCTGCCGCCGTCGGCGCCCCTCCCCCTCCCCCTTCTTCTTCCCCGGCGGGCGCCCCTCCCCTCCCCCTTCTTCTTCCCCGACGGGCGCCCCTCCCCTCCCTTCTTCCTCCACCAGCGCCCCTCCCCTCCCCCTTTTTCTTCCCCCGCCGGTGCCCCTCCCCTCCCCCTTCTTCTTCCCCTGCCGGCGCCCCTCCCCTCCCCTTCTTCTTCACCCGGCCGGATCCGGCCGGTGGCGGCCGGATCTGGCGACAGGCTCTCCCCTCCCCTTCTTCTCCCGATCGGATCCGGCCCTCCCTCTCCCGGATCCGGCCAGTGGCGGCCGGATCTAGCGGCGGGCAGCGTGGTGTGGTGGTGGCGGCGGCGGCTTTGGTGGTGGTGGTGGCTGGCGGCGGGGCGTGGTGGTGGCGGTGGTGGTGGTGGCCGGCGGCTATGGTGGCGGTGGTGGTGGTGGCGGCGGCGTGGTGGTGCCGCCGGCGACTTGTTTTTTTTTATTTTTTCCTAAAAAATATTTGCCGAGTGTTTTTTGGCACTTGGCATAGTCTTTGCCGAGTGCCCGATGATTGACACTCGGCAAACTGCTCTTTGCCGTTATAACCTACGCCGAGTGTCGCGCTTTGCCGAGTGTTTTTGAGTGCTCCTTGGTGACGACGATGGTGCCGCAGTGCGATCTGGCAGATGCAGCACCGGCGATGGTTGTGGAAGAAAGTGGTTGTGGAAGAAGCGGATGCGGCCGCGCACCGGACGCACACCTCGCGGTTGCCGCACGGGGACACCACTACCCACTCCATGGGCTCCATGCACACCACGCACGACGACGTGATGGCGGCTGCTGCTTTGTCGTCGTCTTTGGCTGCAACTTTCATGTAACACCCGATTTTAAGAATAAAACCAGATACACACCATATGTGAGCCCAGGAAGTCAAATCTCACATATAGCTACAAATAAGGGTAATATCAAAAGACAACGCTTAAATGCAAAGCGTATTAGTATAAAGGATATAACCTCAGAGTATAGACAGCGGAAAGACAACTCCAATCTTCAGGTGAAGACTCCAAATCCACAGGGACAACTGACTGGTTGATCACAAGCCTAACTCCTCCAGACTAGCAATCTGGTACCCATCCGGGATTTTTATCCAAATAATTAAAAATAAAACAAGCGTAAGTACATGTCGTACTCAATAAATATAACATGGGGTTCATGAGGCTCAAAAGGCTGACACTGGTTTACTGCGATTAGCTTTTAATGAGTCATCGTTTAGCAATTGGGTGGCAACAAGTTTATCACAAGCCCATAAACACATGATCAGATAAACATGAATAACGAATAGCATAAACAATTAACCATTAGTGAGCATCTTCATCATCAGTATCATCTATGTTCATCATCTATTCCGTAAATGTTCCAAGGCCGCTCGTGACCGTGAGCATGGCTGATATACCAGTTTTACACTCTGCAGAGGTTGTACACTTTCACTGTGAGTCATGATTTACCCTTTCGCCCGAGGCGGCCAACCTCTTGACCCACTACCAAGGAAGGTCGGCAGGGTTCACTATGAAGCCTTTCAAAGGTTCGTCTAACAAGTTAGGACCGCTAGATTTCTGTGGCCTGCGAATGTAGGGCTCCCCTTCCGACAGGCACAATGACGCGCAGCCTATACACTGACGGACAGAGGCTGCACTATATCCAACCCGGAACACACCCCTCTTGCGCCATAAAGGTAACCACTAATAAGCTAGAAAAGGTCCTCATACTGAGCTAAACCAGAGCCATGTAGCCCTCACAGTTGTACTGTAAGTCCCGAATGATCACTTACAGATAAGTCCTTAGGAAGAGGAATCTAGAGCACCATAAAAACAGCCCAATGCTCTAGCCCCCTTATTCCATGTTGCTAAAAAGCATCTTTTAATGTTTATTGCATATACCATTAGTCAAGTTACAAGATCATGGTTATAGTTGAGCACTAGCATCATACTACCCAATGCAATAACCCAAAGGTATCAAGGTACACGTATAAAAGACTAGGAAATCCTTAGTGGTAATCAAGGTAGACACATGCAGCATGAATTAAATGATTAACAGTGAATAGGCAACAAGGAAGATCCCATGCTATACTTGCCTTAAACACCGATCCTTCGGTAAGCTTTAATCTTCAACGTTCTTCTTCTTCTTGATCACCACGTATATCTCACCGACTGGACGTAATCATAAAGCACCACACAAGCATCCATACAATCATACATGAAGCAAACAATAGAACTAAATCAGAACAATACACCAAACATAAAATCAAGGTGAAAACTTTATAAAACGAATCTACGTCTCGCTACGAACACATAGACGCGAAAAACACGCTAATCGAAGCTACGGTTAAAATGATACAACTATCGATAGATTTACTCATAAAACTGTTAGCTTTATGTGTCTTAATGGTATAAAAACATATATAAGATATTTTATAGAGATTATAATTTAAGTCAAATTTAGATTTGATTTATAAAACTAAAGTGAAACAAATCATATTCTATTTATAAAATCCAGTTGCATAATTGTTATTTAAGATATGATTCAAACCATGAAATTCCAGTATTAGTGACATGATAAACACCGTTACTAACGCGTAGATCTTGATGCTATGAATCTAACGCAACTTGAATGGACTAAAATGGATCTAAGATGCAGAAGATATGATTTAAATAAGATTTCTTTTAGTCAAATATTAGATTAAATCTAATCACGAATTTTAAAAGTTAAAAACATACTGAACAGTAGTGTAAACACGTAGATTATGAAATTACGAACCTAACGCAAGTTGAACGGATCAAATCGGAGTTAGAACGAAGAAACGGTGGAGATCCATTATTGATTGTAAGTGGTGTATTTCTATAGTATTGTTGGATTTGTTTTTCTATAAGAAAACGGCCATAAAACATATACGTGATGTCATGTGATGTCATCAAGCTAATTGGAACAGCTAACTGGAGCAGGGCACGTGCACGGCATCAAGAGCTTAACCAAAATATAAAGGATATACATGCTTACATGGGGAACCTTCGCTTCCGGATAGAAGATTACGTTGCTAAGCTAACATACTTGTCATCCTTGGCGCTTGCTAGCTTGCATTATTGACATACATGCACGGTGCTATTTGCTTGAAGGTTTGCATATGTTGCAGTAGGAAGTCAAGGGACGGAACGCAAAGCAAACCAGGTTTGCAAGGCAGGGAAGCAGTAGGTCGGCTGCAGCCATGGCCGGCTGTTTCTGCCATAGTGCATGGATGGATTGCTCGTGTGTGTGTATATAGAAGTACGAAAAATTTTCCATATATATTTATATATATGCATGCATGGCGCTTGAGTTGGGAGCATGCAGGCGTACGTGCTTGCAAGGCAACGGGATAAGCAGCAGCGTATGGATGGATGAACAGCTTGCTTGGTAATCTGGAAGCAGCAGCAAGCAACGATCGACGATGGCTCTAGCATGAGAAGCTGTGTGCTAGCATAGGCACATAGACACGGGACGGTTGGCAACAGAAAGCTACGTATACTGATGATGCTCCAAAGACAACACGTAAAAGAAAACTAGAGAGAGAGGAACTTGCAGAGGGTCTCACCGGTGACGGAAAACAACCACGACAGCTGACGATGCTTCAGGCCTTTAGGACCGGGCTTCTCGGTAGGGCTTGGCTCTGTTGTCTTGCCAGCCAGGGAGCGGCGGGTCTACGGTGTCAGGCAGCGCGGCGGCGACGGCGACGGCGACAGCTACGGCGACGGCGAGAGAAAGAGGAGAAAAATATAATTTACTACACGAGGGATTTCCCAAACTAAGGGCTCCCCATATGGTAGTTTTGGTGTGCTTTGCCCAAGGGATTGGTTGATATATATAGGAAGAAAAACTCCCCACATCCACGTCAACTAGCGATATGATACTAATTGATGTTACACCATCCACCTGCACTTATGGGCCTAAATAAACATTAAAGCCCATTAGTAAATAAATGCATGGGCCTTTAGGATTTATCAGGATTATTGCACATGGGCTTTGAGCGTTGGGATAAATGAGAGATTTATTATTTTCGGAATTAATTAATTTCATGGATAAAATAATTCTAAAAAAGTCCAGAATTAATATTTAAGCCACGAAAAATACTCCGAGACCTCCGAAAATTTGGGGAAAATTCTCAGAGACACTTTGGAACATGATGAACTCAAATAAAGTATTTGGAGCTTATGAAAAGATTGTTGGGAACATGGAACATAAAGATTAAGGTGAAGGAGATAGGAATTAAATTCTAGAAAGAAGCTGGAAAATTCCTAGAGATAGATATTCGTCTCCTAAACGTATAAAAACACACATGTTGCACATAGAAACATAAGGTGCGACCAGCATGAATGCAACAAACACGTTTCTACCTTATAATAAATTTTAAATTAATGAAAATTTTTATTTTCCTATGTTTTCATGCACACAAAAATTCACAGATAAATCATTTTAACTCTATTTTCAAAAGTGGCAAATTTTGGGGTGTTACATTCCACGTCGATGACGACATGGTGGCTACTACTCATCCCAGGGATGGTTTCCGCCATGCTTATTGCTTACTTTGCTGTCTGAAAATAAAGCGGCACGCCGTTTAGTTTAGCCCCGTTTAGCTGATGCACACAACGCGGCGATCGCCGGTGAGAGGATTCTCTGGATGTGCATACGACGATTATTATACGAACTAAATAATCCTAACAGGCAATCCATGTGTGATGGTCTGGCGTGGGGAGAGCAAAGAGGATTGTTCTTGGTACATAGTCCGACACGGACTCGTGCGCAGTAGGCTTCCGCACGGGTGTCTGTAGAACTCATCCGTACCTATGCGTACGGCCAGACTTAGCCCGATCGAACGCTCGTAATTAATCCGTATACAGTACGTGTCTTGTTATATTTTGACACATATATGGATCCCTGTGTATATCTATCTATCCGTCGGACCTGTTTGATATTAAGAGCTAATTATCATGTCAACCCAAAACTAGCTAAATTTAACCCTAAGAGCCGGGTCAATAATAAAACCAAGTGCTTGACTATGGCTATAAGTCAAGTTGTAAAAACTATGCTATACAATATTTAGTCTTCTATTTGTCTACAAACTTTTTTTATTATTAGAAAATTTTCATTCTCTTTCTTATTCCTCCTCATATACAACTCTATTGGGACCGGTGGCGGAGCCACAGGGGTATGCCACCCCGACATACCCTGTTTGACCGGCAAGTGTACAATATAATATAGGTATTATATATATATATATAGAACTACTATCCTGTAGTTGGCTACAAAATAACTTATTCTGTAGCCACTTTGAGTTACGATAATTACTATGTTAATTTACTAAGTGGTTTACTATAACGTTATGGTAAATATCCCCATGTGTTATAGTAACCCAACTATCGTAAATATGTGTTGACATTATCGTAAATTAGTGTATAAAATTATAGTAAATGGAGGTGGCTACAGAATAACTTATTTTGTAGCCGGCTACTGAATAGCCTCTCCCTATATATATATATATATATATATATATATATATATATATATATATATATATATATATATATATATATATATATATATATATATATATATATAAAGAAAATAATACTCACCTGATCACGCCGTCGCGGAAGCAGCAAGTTAAAAGGCCCAGAAGCGGCACACGCAGCAAGTACGTACATGCCTTACACGATAGTTCACTGTTGGCTTTTGGTATTCTATAATCTGGAACCGTTCACTGGGGCTGAGTCACAAACTCACAACGCCGCCGCCCTGACAATTGACACCGACGCCGACGTGGTGAGGCATGACGGACGGCGACGCCCTGCTGGTCGCCTGGTCCTGGTGGCCGGTGCCCTCTGGCCTCTACTTTGCTGCCTTCCGTTCTCCGATCACGCATCTACAATTTGTAGTTTACATGGCCACGCTGTCATGGTGGCTCGACGATTCGCTATTTTGTCTTAGCTAAAATTTATTCTTCTTCTCTTCGACTTTTCATAAAATTATTGTCTAATTTCATAGCTATTTGTTAACATCACAAATAACGAATTGTTTAATATTTATGTAGTTATGAAGAGAAACTCAGATATTGCATCACTTTTTCAGAAGCATCAAGCAAAAAAGGCGGCGGCAGCTGCTACTTCTATTCATTCCCCGTTCTGGTTGAACCTATGGTGGAAGAGCAGACACATGAGAGAATTGAGGAAATTGCAAATCCTATGCCACCGCCACCGCCACCGCCGTCTTCATTGCCACTAGTTTATGACATTAGTCGCCTTCCTCATGATCCAAGTGAAAGACGCCCCGTTCTAAAATATCATGTTAATGATCAAGATGTAATTCGAAAAACATATATTATTAAAGGTCCATTCAAACATTTTGCACATGATTTTCCATAAAGAAAGATTTCAAGCAAGGCTCGAGGATTCAATTATTGTTGAATGTATTTATACTATATTTATTAAAGAGCATATATTATTAAAGATTCCATTCAAACCTTTTGAACTATTTATACTATATTTAGTGGATGGTTTGAACTTAATCCATGAATTTAAGCCTAATTGTGCTACTTAGTGCATATATACCGAATTACGTTGTCAATTTTACAATTAATACCGAATTGGTAAAATGGATTTACCGAATTGTATATGAAATTTTTAGGGTGGCATACCCTAAGCTATAATCCTATATTTGCCACTGATTGGGAACCACTACTGTCTATGCTTCCATGTCCAGCTTGGTGTTTGCATGAGAGCCAAGCTCTCTTCTCTCTCCTCCCTTCTCACATGCACATCAGCAAAAATACTGACAAGCTTGCCTATAAGACAATTGTTGTACCAGGTCTAATGCATCCAAACAAAAGGACTAAGGTGTATTAATTCTTTCACAAAGTTTCCTGGTAATAGTTGTTAGCTAATTAGCTGACCAATTACAACTAATTCATAGCCACAACTAGTAACTAAAAGCCCTACCTTATCCTAACAGGTCTCTAGCTAATCTTTCTTGATACTACCGCGCCGTTCGGCTGGCTGGTGGCCGGCTGGCTGGCTGGCCAGCCAACTCACAAAAGCACTGTTCATGTGAACCGTGCTTTCAGACAGAACAGTATTTTTCCCTCACACCAATCAGCCGGAACAGTATTTTGGCTTATTTTTCGGTCCTGCCGAACAGGCGCTACCTTCGTTCCCTTTTATAAGGGGCACACGCATATCAAGAGTCAAACTCTAAAAACTTTGACCAACAATTTGGCTAACAATTTTTAACTATTATAATATAAAATTGATACAATTAGATTCATAAGCAAAGTTGTACTATCCAATAATCATAAATTTATAAGCATAACCAATATAATATAAAGTAAATAAATGGTCAAAATATAACTTAGGAGACCGTGTCATTCTAGCCCACGCCTTGTAAAATAGAATAGAGCTAGTATGTGCATGTGTGACACACACACACGTGTTTATGGTTGTAATAGCCAAACATTTAAGTAAGCAACGGAGAAAGACATAACATCTACAATCACTACTACAGATTTGGACATCACTGCCGGCCTCATCACTGCCGGATTTGTGAGAACCGGCAGTGAAGGACCACATCACTACCAGTTTGTGGATTGCACCGGCAGTGAGTTGGTGGCCACTTATCACTGCTGGTTCTAACCAAGAACCGACGGTGATAAAATAGCAGTACAAAAAGCTGGCGCACTCCTCTCCTTCCTCCTCTCTTCCATCCTGAGCACACAGGCGTGCATTTGGGCCGCTCCCTCCATTGTTGAGGCTGCTCTTCACGGTGAAGCTAGCTCTTGGATTTGGAAGAATGGCTTGATCTTTTTGTTTTAAGGTTAGTAACAAGCATCCACTCCTTTGATTTTCTTGCTTAATTAACGTTGTTTTGATGGCTACATTGCTTGATTCTCATTCTAGTTCTTTCTCCATTCTAGAGAGCACTTTTCCAATTGGACTTTGTGCAAGGCTTGCAAGCAAATTGTGGTGAATCTATCATCCAAAAGGTTGGTGTCTTTGAACACATTTAAAATCCTAGCTAATTACATGGTGGTCAAGATCATTGTTAGTATGTGATGCTATAATCAGTTCTTAATAAGAGTAGAGTAGATTCTTTTAAAATTTTGGTGAGTAAATTAATCCATGTATCACCTACCAACACATTGTTTGGAGCTATATTGTTGTTCATGGTCATGTCTCCAATTTTAGTATTTTTTAAAAAAATTAGTGTCTCCATTTTTATGTGGCATCGAGAAGAATAATTGTTCTTTATTATTGTGCAATAATTGTTTTTTTATGAGGCTACGATTTTCAATTTATATGGCTGGGGCTACCAATTTCAATTTTCCAATAATTAGTGTACAATAATGTTTTCCAAAAATGGGGTGACTAAATTAAATAAGTGTAGAATAAATGGTACTTTCGAGCTACAATTGTTGTTCATGAAGCTCGTCTTCTTATTATTTTCTCTGTAATTACTGTCTTAATATTTTTTGTGCAGAGAAGGATCGAGAGTGGATGCATCTGTCCATGCAAAGATTGCATGAATCAAAAGAAATGGGCTCAAATTGAGTCTGTACGAATGCACTTGATTACCAGGGGGTTCATGCCAAACTATACAATATGGACTATGCATGGCGAGGTTGTTGTGAATGTTCCGTAGGAAAACGATGATGATGTGGCCATGCCTGACGTAGCCATCCATGATGCTGATAAGGAACCCGGTGTCAACACGAAACCAATGGCCACAGTTAATGATGTGTTTAGGAACACACTAGCTATCAACACCGAGGATAACGATGGCATTTCTCAGCTGCTACGTAATGTAGAGACCAGATGTCTTAGTGAAAGACAGCTGAGAAAGCTAGAGAAAATGAGACAAGATGGCAAAACACCGTTGTATAAGAATTGTCTAATGAGCAAATTGGAAGCCGACATCATGCTGTTAGAGTTCAAATCACAAACGGATTGAGCGATAAAGGCTTCGATCAGTTGTTAGGTATAGTAAAAAAATGCTCCTAGAAAAAACATACCTGGCCAAGCAAATGATCTGCCCCATCAGCCTCAAGGTTGAAAAAAATCCACGCGTGTTCCAATGATTGCATATTGTACCATGGAGACAAATACAAAGACTTGGATTCGTTCCCCAAGTGTGAAGCTCCACGGTACATGGAAGGGACATCAGACGAGGGTACCAAGACTAGAGGAGGTTCCGTGAAGGTCGTTTGGTATTTCCCTATAGCTCCCTAGGTGCATAGGTTGTTTGCATGTGCAAAGTCAGCCAAGCTGTTGCACTGGCATGGCGAAGAGCGTAAGAAAGATACAATGATGAGGCACCCCGCTGATGGGAAGAACTAGAGAACAGTCAATACTGTATTCTATAAGAACATTGGTGGAGAGGTATGGCACATTTGGTTTGGTTTAACCACAGATGGGATGAATCCTTTCGACCATTTTATAAGCAATCATAGCACCTGGGCAGTGGCGCTTTGTATATACAACCTTCCACCTTAGCTCTGTATGAAGCGGTCGTACATCTAGATGCCACTACTGATCCAAGGGCCAAGACAACCTAGGAATGACATCGATATGTTTCTAGAACAAGTGATCGATGAACTAGTGGAGATATTTGAAAAGGGTGTGGAGAATGTTTGGGATGAGTACAAAAAGGAACATGTCACGATCAAGGCAGTACTTATCGCTACAATCACCGACCTGCTAGGTCGAGGTTGCTTGTCTGGAGAGAAGACCAAAGGCTATACTGGATGTGTCGAGTGCTTAGACGACACCGATGCGGTACATCTGCCAAAGAACTCAAAGATAGTTTATATGGGACACCCTAGGTTCCTACCTAAGGATCACCCTTACTGCAGGAACAGAAAAGATTTTGATGTGACTATTAAGAAACGCTTACCTCCAAAATATCGAGATGGGCCTATGATACTTTAAGAAGTCAACAAACTGGAGGTTGTCCTTGGGAAGGGGGACAATGCAGTAGCAGCGCCTGATGGGAGCATCTGGAAGAAAATTTTGGTTTTCTAGAAACTACCTTACTGGGTAGTATTGAGTGTATGCCACTGTCTTGATCCCATGCACATTACTAAAAATGTGTGCGGTAACACGCTTAACACCTTGATGGACACCGAGGGGACATCGAAGGATTCACTAGCCACACGCCTGGACATGCAACACTTGGGAATCAGAAAGGAGCTGCATCCCATGGCGCTAGAGGATAGCTAGTTCAAACTTTTGGTTGCGTCATGGACCTTGAAGAAGGAAGAAAAGCGTGCGCTTATTTCTTTCTTCGATGAACTCAAAGTCCCGATATGCTACTATGCGAACCCGAAGAGGCTAGTGAACATGAGAGAACTCAAGTTCAACTATGGCTATATGAAGGCCCATGACTATCATTTCATTATGACTCAGTTGCTCCCTATTGCCCTGTGTGGTATCCTCCCCCAAAGGTCGGTGTCCCAATCATAAAGTTGTGCTCGTTCTTCAACGCGGTCTCAAAAAAGGTCATTGATGTGTCCACGTTGGACCAGCTACAGTGAGACATAACCGAAACTCTCGTTAGGCTTGAGATGCATTTCCCGCCAACTTACTTTGATGTCTCAGTGCATCTGCTCGTTCATCTTGTTGACTAAATTAGAGCCCGTGGCCCAATATACCTGCATTAGATGTTCCCTTTCAAAAGGTTGATGAAAGTTTTTAGGAGGTATGTTAGGAACAGATTCAGGTCAAAAGGAGGCATGGTTGAAGGATGGTCAACAGAGGAGGCCATTTAGTTCTACACATATTATCTAGACATTGTTAGGGTTGGAGTTCTAGAATCTCATCACGAGAGAAGACTAGGTGGCAAAGGAACGATCAGGGAGAAATCTATCATAGTAGACAACCTTGTTTCTTTTAGACAGGCACAGTTCGCTGTTCTCCAGCAAGTAGAGGATGTGATGCCATACATTGATGAGCATAGGTAATCGCTGCAAACTTTGTATCCGAGCAGGTCGTAGGCTTGGCTTGATAAAAAAACATATGGAGAAATTTGTCAGCTAGCTGCAATGCCGCTTGATTGGAACAACATTGGGTAATCAGCTGGATATCTTTGCCAAGGGACCTTTGAGTACATTGCTTAAGTACCAAGGGTATGAGATCAATGGATTTACATTTTACACAAAAAAGCAAGATGGAAAGAGCACATACCAAAACAGTGGTGTTCGTTTCGATGCTCATGATGAAAACGACAACGTGCAGGCGATGTACTATGGTTTCGAAGAGGAGATATGGGAGCTAGACTAGGCAGCTCTTTTTCGCTGCCAGTGGATCTGGCTCGAGGAAATCACCACCGATAGAGAAGGGCACTACCGTTGATCTCACCAAGACCGCATACAGAGACGACCCCTTCGTCCTTGCAAAAGACTTTATGCAAATCTTCTATGCAGGGGACAACAAGACAAAAGCAAAGCTAAAAGTAGTCCTAGAAGGAAAAAGAAAGATTGTCGGTGTTGATGGAGTGACGGATGAAGAAGACTACAGGGGCTATCAGGAAATGCCTGCATTCGAGGTGAGCGTACCCCTACCTATCCTTGAAGAGGGTGACAAACCTACTTACGTCCAGCGTGATCATGATGAGGCCCTCGTTGTTGGACCCGATGAAGATAGTTAGATTATTATTATCAATGTAATCATTATTCAGACATTGTATCAGTAATTTGCATTGAATACCTAATTTATATTTTGTTCGCATCTCTATAATTTAAATATTGACTATGTAATCAAATATTGAGATGATGTTCACAAACACTATTATTTGATAATTATAGACTATTAATTAATTATCATAGAATTAAATAATCAAGACACAAATTTTTGTGTTATTTTAGAATATTAACTAACTGCATTATTTCTATTAATAAATAAATAAAGAAAAACAAACAAACTGAACTCCATATCTTAGCTAAGCGATTAAGGTCACGCACTGTGTACTCTGAGACCCACACTCGAATCCCAGGCAGGCCAAACTTTTTTATTTTGCATTTATTATTTAGTAGTGCATTACGATGGGATAAAAGAAAAAATAAAACCAATCTAACCGAATTCCCTATCCTAGCTCAGCGGTTAAGGCCATGCACTCTCGACCCCGTGACCCGCGCTTGAATCCCAGGTGGGCCAAACTTTTTTGATTTTTCATTTATTATGTAGTAGTAGTGCGTTACGATGGTTTAAAAGAAAAAAGTACAACTAATTCAAACGTAATCCCTATTCTAGCATAGTGGTTAAGGCTACAAACTAAGAACCTCGAGAGCTGGGTTCAAATCCTAGGCTCGAAAAAAATTTATATTTTTTTATAAAAAGGCTATGATAGTTTTGGTTTAAAAACCGACAGTGATAGCTTTTATCACTGTCGGGTCCTAGAACCAGCACAGAAGGCAACCTTCACTATCGGTTTTTAAACTAAAACCGACAGTGATGTCTAGATGCTCCTCACATGCCAATAGTGCTCCCACTGACCACCACAGCAGGAGCACTGCTCCCACCTACCCTAACAGCTTTAGTTCAAAAACAAAAACATACCACGACTGCTAGCCCCTATAAAATGGTCCTCGGCCAGGAGCTAGCCTCTCAACAGCCAAGTCTTGCCACCTTACTACTTATTTCTCACTTCATTCTCTCTAGCTAGTATACACATCTATGGCCTCTCTATGAGAGAAAGCCCTCCACATACAAATTTCAATAAGTGTGGTCATCCGCAAGGATGGTGCACACAAAAGGTAATAGAAGAATGTTTCTGAAGATAGAGCAACGCCGAAGCTTGGAGACACCACGAGGTTAATAGAGTCATCATGTGCTCTGGACTGTCTGACCAGAGTGGCATGGATTCATCGCTGCTTGACAACTATCCCATGTGCTCTGGACTGTCAGTCCAGAGAAGCATGGGCTCAACAGTGCTTGGCAACCTCTCCACTTGTCTCCCGAAGCCATAGCTCATCAGCCATCTTTGGCATTCTCCGACGGCTATTTGACACTAATTGGGTGCTAGAAGAATGCTTCTGAGGTGGTTATCTTATAATGTGTTTGTACACTTCAATTGTAACATTAACCTAGATGGAAATAGGTTTTAGTAATTGTATTTTTAATTTTAGTGTCATGTCTTTGTTATCGTATATGTAATTTTATTTCAAGGTTTCTGTTATTTTATGTTGTATTTTTGTAACCGATATATATATATATATATATATATATATATATATATATATATATATATATATATATATATATATATATATATATCAATGTTTGCCTCTTCAAATGGCAATGCATGTATGGATATTTTACATATATATGGTGCCCTAATAATTAATTATCTAGCGTTTTTTGGGTGGACGATGGTGTTTTTGTGCCCATATATGAAATTATGCAATTGATACGAAATGTTTGGACATTATTTGAGCATTAAATAAAGATCGCTGGATTACTATTTTTTTCATAAGCAATGACATTTATTGCAGCATGCATGCAATGCATTTGTTACTGTATGCATGCATGCATTGAAGTATGTGCTGTCAGCCACGTCACTGTCGGTTTTCATACAAAATCGATAGTGATAGAGCTGCATCACTATCGGTTTCAATAAAAACTGACAGTGATGGACACCATAAGTGTGGGTTTTGTTTTAAACCCGGCAGTGATGTATCTGTCCCCTATAAAAATGAACCAGGAACATACACACACGCACCCTCACTTGACTCTCATTTCTTGGTTTCACGTACTCTCACTTCTTACTCTTTTCACTCCACGTGGTCATGGCTCCTAGATATTTCATTGTAGATATATATATGTTCTTCTCTCTCACATTATTGCTATGTATATATGCATCGTCGATCTATATTTATTTAGTTTGCGACAATTTAATTGGCATATTTTATATAATGCAATATATATTTTTTTATTCATATTTCTTGAATTTTATTAGGTACAATGCAATATATATTCTCCTCTTCCATATTCTAGTTATGTATATATATGCATCGATCTATATTTATTTAGTTTGCTACATTTTACTTGGCGCATTTTATATAATGAATTATATATGTATAGTCATAGTTCTTGAATTTTATTAGGTGGGATGAACGGACCTCCCCCACCACAAGAACCAGGTTTCCACCCTGGCGATGATCCATTCGATCCTGATGTGGCCATTCCAAACCACCCTATTCCAGCTATCGTATGAAATATTTTCCAACATCTTCTTTTTGGATGCTAATTAATTAATAATTGTAGTTTAATTTTTGTAATAAGTGTTGTTTCATAATATGTATGGACTCATTCAAATAACATCATTGTTGCATAAGTCATAGACAGTGGCCCCGATAGAGTGGCTACAAGTAGCATTTAGCTTGCTCATGGTGTCGGACATCGTTGCGAACACGACATCTGCTAATGATGGTCAAACTTAGACATATGAACTAAGCTTCTATATCCTTTCGAGGCTACTAGGAGGGTATCAGGAATTTATACGACAGATGGGATCATGGATGCCTAGCAGGAGAAGCAGCCAGTTCTCTGCCATGTGCGATTGTTTGGTGGCACTTCAGCACATTTGCTATCAGGTGCCTGATTTCTCGCACTTCAAGATAGAAGCTTTGCGTGCTGGTGATGTCCCCGTTCCGCAAGTAAGTGAATACTAGGCAAGCTACAACCAAATGAATGTGGTAAAGTCAACATCACTGATACCTGAGTCATGGTTATTTATTGCATTGTTATTGTAATAATGATCTCTCATTTTTTTGCCCGCTCGCAGGTGGTGCTCCATGATAGTACCTATGCTGCATTTGGCTTGTCGGCCATTCTAGACCAAGCTACGGAGAGACTCGGGTATGACGGGGAGTACTATACTAGGAACCTCAGCCAGCACGCTACTGTTGGATGCTAGTTCTGTATAAGATTTACTAACGGGGACAATGGTCATTCAGTAAGTTACATCTATGGACGACCATGTCACCGGTCTTTTGAGGCAGAAGAGAGTGCAATCGTACGGGCATTGGCCTTCATCAATAGCTGTGGTTACAGAATCCATGATATCAATTACCATACTTGGATGCAAATGTATGGTGATGTGCATGCCACCCCCAAATTAGTGTTTGTTTAGGTTTAATTTGCAAGGTTTAAGTTTAATTCGGCTAGTGTTTGTCATGTAATTCATGTGATGTGGAACAAGAACTCTAAATTCCGGTACCGTATTGATCTCAAACTTTTTCTCAGGCTTGCACGTGCCATGGGTGAATGAAACACCAAGTTTAGGATTTTTCTAAGATGGTTTGGTACTTTCTCCAATTTAATTGAATTACCATGTGATGTCACCGATTAATCAAAGGTTGAACTAAGCCTACCCAAAATGATCTGGAATGGTGCCAAATTTTTCCACAGGGTCTTATGTGCTATAGGAACTAATTTTTGGTCGAGGTGGATGCAAAATTCTAGTGTGCCCAACATGTAATTAGGCCTCTTTTGTCCCTTTTAGCACAAAGAAAAATTCAATAATAAAGAAAATGATTAGAAAAACCTAAGATCTTGTGTGGGGCCATATTTTTGGGTGTACATGCTTGCAAAAAAAATTTGAAGCCATTTGGACATAGGCGGTACATACCCGATTCGCAAACCTATAAAAGCCGTCTCATGTTACAATGACTAAACACCTAGGTTTCTGTGGTTCATATGCATTTCGGTGTCATATTGGTCTCAAACTTTTTCTCAGGCTTGCACATGCCACAGGTGAATGGAACACCAAGTTTGGGATTTTTCTAAGATGGTTTGGTACTTTCTACTATTTAATTCAATTTCCGCGCGACGTTACCGATTAATTAGAGGTTGAACTGAGCCTACCCCAAAATGATCCGGAATGGTGCCAAACTTTTCCATAGGGTATCATGTGCCCTAGGGACCAATTTTTGGTAGAGGTGGATGCAAAATTCTAGTGTGCCCAACATGTAATTAGGCCTCTTTTATCCCGTTTAGCACAAAAAATATAATAATAAATAAAATAATAAAAAAACCTAAGATCTTGTGTGGGGTCATAATTTGGGTGTACATGCTTGCAAAAAAAATTTCACACCATTTGGACATAGGCAGCACATATCTGTTTCACAAACCTATTGAACTCGTCTCATGTTATAATAACTAAACACCTAGGTTCCTAAGGTTTTTGTGGTTTATATGTATTCCGGTGTCATATTAGTCTCAAACTTTTTCTCAGGCTTGCACGTGCCACGGGTGATGGAACCACCAGGTTTGGGATTTTTCTGAGATGGTTTGATACTTTCTGCTGTTTAATTGAATTTCCAGGCGACGTCACCGATTAATTATAGGTTGAACTGAGCCTACCCCCGAAACGATTCAGAATGGTGCCAAACTTTTCCACAGGGTATCATGTGCCCTAGGGACCAATTTTTGGTCGAGGTGGACGTAAAATTGTAGTGTGTCCAACATGTAATTGGGCCTCTTTTGTCCCATCTATCACAAAGAAAAATAAAATAATAAGAAAAATATCAGAAAAACCTAAAATCTTGTGTGGGGCCATAATTTGGATGTACATGCCTATAAAAAAATTCAAGCCATTAGGACATAGGTGCAATAGGAATATAAATGCGTGAATTTATTCAGTTTAAAAAAGAAAAATATATATATAATCATCATTGTCGACTTAAAAAACGGGCAGTGTTGGGCAGAAACTGACAGTGATGACAAACCACTGTTGGTTTTATTTTGAAAAGGAAACCGATAGAGATAGATATATTTTTAAAAAAAATTCAAAAAATTGTGCCCCGCACGGGGTACGAACTAGAGTCTCGGGCTCTAGAGTGTAGTGCCTTAGCCATTGTGCTAGGATAGTAACTGTGTTAGGCTTAGTATTTTATTTTTTTATTTAGTTATCGTGTAGTTAGTTTATATTCAAAAATAAAATAAAATTAAAAATTTTCCCCCGCCTAGGGTTCGAAACTAGGTCTCGGGCTCCAGAGAGTACAACCTTGACCGCTGCTAGTTATGTAATTGCATTAGGAGTAGTTGTTTATTTTTATTTATTTATACATAGTGCAGTTAGGTGATTCAAAATTAAAAGAAAAAAACAAAAAGTTTGGTACACCTAGGATTTGAATGCGGGTCGTGAGTGCGCGGCCTTAACCACTGCGCTAGGATAGGGAATTTGTTAGCTTAGGTTATTTTATCTTTTTAACATTTCGCTCCAATAGGCTATGGTAGTGCACATCATTGCCGGGTTGGATTTGGCACCGGCAGTGATGCTATATCATCACTATCGGTTTGCCTCTGGAACCGACAGTGATGTGCAATGAGTATATAAGCCGGTGGCACGGGCTGAACTTTTTCTAAGTCATTTAAAGCTCACGCCATCCATTTCCTCCAAGCCGACAGAGCGCTGCCGCCCCGTGCACCGTCGTTCGCAGCCCGAGCATCCTCCTCTTCAACACCAATGTCCACGCATCCCCATGCGGCCCGCGCCAGCGAGGAAGACCCGTCATGCCGTCCTCCACCCCAGCATCCCCTACCCCATGGTCCTCCACACCGGTGTCCCTCACCCTACAGTCGTCCACGCCGGTGTCCCCCACGCCATGGTCCTCCTCGCCGACATTCCCCACCCCCGGTCCACCACGCCCCCTCCCATCCTGTCGGTGTTTCGGACTGGGGGGTCCTCAACCGACTAGTGAATTTGTTCTGCGTGCTCCCGCTTCCGGATGGTGATGCAAAGAGACACAAGATTTATACTGGTTCAGGCAATCGGCGCCCTACGTCCAGTCTGAGAGATCGAACTTGTATTCCTTGCACCGAAGTGCTCGTAGTAGGGGGTTACAAGCTAAGGGAGAGAAGGAACTAGTCCCAGGTCTCGGCAGGGTGTCGTATGGGCCGTCTAAGGTGTTGCTCTCAAGCGGCTAGAATGTGTGCCTGTATGCTACTGTAAGTCCCGAATGATCACTTACAGATAAGTCCTTAGGAAGAGGAATCTAGAGCACCATAAAAACAGCCCAATGCTCTAGCCCCCTTATTCCATGTTGCTAAAAAGCATCTTTTAATGTTTATTGCATATACCATTAGTCAAGTTACAAGATCATGGTTATAGTTGAGCACTAGCATCATACTACCCAATGCAATAACCCAAAGGTATCAAGGTACACGTATAAAAGACTAGGAAATCCTTAGTGGTAATCAAGGTAGACACATGCAGCATGAATTAAATGATTAACAGTGAATAGGCAACAAGGAAGATCCCATGCTATACTTGCCTTAAACACCGATCCTTCGGTAAGCTTTAATCTTCAACGTTCTTCTTCTTCTTGATCACCACGTATATCTCACCGACTGGACGTAATCATAAAGCACCACACAAGCATCCATACAATCATACATGAAGCAAACAATAGAACTAAATCAGAACAATACACCAAACATAAAATCAAGGTGAAAACTTTATAAAACGAATCTACGTCTCGCTACGAACACATAGACGCGAAAAACACGCTAATCGAAGCTACGGTTAAAATGATACAACTATCGATAGATTTACTCATAAAACTGTTAGCTTTATGTGTCTTAATGGTATAAAAACATATATAAGATATTTTATAGAGATTATAATTTAAGTCAAATTTAGATTTGATTTATAAAACTAAAGTGAAACAAATCATATTCTATTTATAAAATCCAGTTGCATAATTGTTATTTAAGATATGATTCAAACCATGAAATTCCAGTATTAGTGACATGATAAACACCGTTACTAACGCGTAGATCTTGATGCTATGAATCTAACGCAACTTGAATGGACTAAAATGGATCTAAGATGCAGAAGATATGATTTAAATAAGATTTCTTTTAGTCAAATATTAGATTAAATCTAATCACGAATTTTAAAAGTTAAAAACATACTGAACAGTAGTGTAAACACGTAGATTATGAAATTACGAACCTAACGCAAGTTGAACGGATCAAATCGGAGTTAGAACGAAGAAACGGTGGAGATCCATTATTGATTGTAAGTGGTGTATTTCTATAGTATTGTTGGATTTGTTTTTCTATAAGAAAACGGCCATAAAACATATACGTGATGTCATGTGATGTCATCAAGCTAATTGGAACAGCTAACTGGAGCAGGGCACGTGCACGGCATCAAGAGCTTAACCAAAATATAAAGGATATACATGCTTACATGGGGAACCTTCGCTTCCGGATAGAAGATTACGTTGCTAAGCTAACATACTTGTCATCCTTGGCGCTTGCTAGCTTGCATTATTGACATACATGCACGGTGCTATTTGCTTGAAGGTTTGCATATGTTGCAGTAGGAAGTCAAGGGACGGAACGCAAAGCAAACCAGGTTTGCAAGGCAGGGAAGCAGTAGGTCGGCTGCAGCCATGGCCGGCTGTTTCTGCCATAGTGCATGGATGGATTGCTCGTGTGTGTGTATATAGAAGTACGAAAAATTTTCCATATATATTTATATATATGCATGCATGGCGCTTGAGTTGGGAGCATGCAGGCGTACGTGCTTGCAAGGCAACGGGATAAGCAGCAGCGTATGGATGGATGAACAGCTTGCTTGGTAATCTGGAAGCAGCAGCAAGCAACGATCGACGATGGCTCTAGCATGAGAAGCTGTGTGCTAGCATAGGCACATAGACACGGGACGGTTGGCAACAGAAAGCTACGTATACTGATGATGCTCCAAAGACAACACGTAAAAGAAAACTAGAGAGAGAGGAACTTGCAGAGGGTCTCACCGGTGACGGAAAACAACCACGACAGCTGACGATGCTTCAGGCCTTTAGGACCGGGCTTCTCGGTAGGGCTTGGCTCTGTTGTCTTGCCAGCCAGGGAGCGGCGGGTCTACGGTGTCAGGCAGCGCGGCGGCGACGGCGACGGCGACAGCTACGGCGACGGCGAGAGAAAGAGGAGAAAAATATAATTTACTACACGAGGGATTTCCCAAACTAAGGGCTCCCCATATGGTAGTTTTGGTGTGCTTTGCCCAAGGGATTGGTTGATATATATAGGAAGAAAAACTCCCCACATCCACGTCAACTAGCGATATGATACTAATTGATGTTACACCATCCACCTGCACTTATGGGCCTAAATAAACATTAAAGCCCATTAGTAAATAAATGCATGGGCCTTTAGGATTTATCAGGATTATTGCACATGGGCTTTGAGCGTTGGGATAAATGAGAGATTTATTATTTTCGGAATTAATTAATTTCATGGATAAAATAATTCTAAAAAAGTCCAGAATTAATATTTAAGCCACGAAAAATACTCCGAGACCTCCGAAAATTTGGGGAAAATTCTCAGAGACACTTTGGAACATGATGAACTCAAATAAAGTATTTGGAGCTTATGAAAAGATTGTTGGGAACATGGAACATAAAGATTAAGGTGAAGGAGATAGGAATTAAATTCTAGAAAGAAGCTGGAAAATTCCTAGAGATAGATATTCGTCTCCTAAACGTATAAAAACACACATGTTGCACATAGAAACATAAGGTGCGACCAGCATGAATGCAACAAACACGTTTCTACCTTATAATAAATTTTAAATTAATGAAAATTTTTATTTTCCTATGTTTTCATGCACACAAAAATTCACAGATAAATCATTTTAACTCTATTTTCAAAAGTGGCAAATTTTGGGGTGTTACATTCCACGTCGATGACGACATGGTGGCTACTACTCATCCCAGGGATGGTTTCCGCCATGCTTATTGCTTACTTTGCTGTCTGAAAATAAAGCGGCACGCCGTTTAGTTTAGCCCCGTTTAGCTGATGCACACAACGCGGCGATCGCCGGTGAGAGGATTCTCTGGATGTGCATACGACGATTATTATACGAACTAAATAATCCTAACAGGCAATCCATGTGTGATGGTCTGGCGTGGGGAGAGCAAAGAGGATTGTTCTTGGTACATAGTCCGACACGGACTCGTGCGCAGTAGGCTTCCGCACGGGTGTCTGTAGAACTCATCCGTACCTATGCGTACGGCCAGACTTAGCCCGATCGAACGCTCGTAATTAATCCGTATACAGTACGTGTCTTGTTATATTTTGACACATATATGGATCCCTGTGTATATCTATCTATCCGTCGGACCTGTTTGATATTAAGAGCTAATTATCATGTCAACCCAAAACTAGCTAAATTTAACCCTAAGAGCCGGGTCAATAATAAAACCAAGTGCTTGACTATGGCTATAAGTCAAGTTGTAAAAACTATGCTATACAATATTTAGTCTTCTATTTGTCTACAAACTTTTTTTATTATTAGAAAATTTTCATTCTCTTTCTTATTCCTCCTCATATACAACTCTATTGGGACCGGTGGCGGAGCCACAGGGGTATGCCACCCCGACATACCCTGTTTGACCGGCAAGTGTACAATATAATATAGGTATTATATATATATATATAGAACTACTATCCTGTAGTTGGCTACAAAATAACTTATTCTGTAGCCACTTTGAGTTACGATAATTACTATGTTAATTTACTAAGTGGTTTACTATAACGTTATGGTAAATATCCCCATGTGTTATAGTAACCCAACTATCGTAAATATGTATTGACATTATCGTAAATTAGTGTATAAAATTATAGTAAATGGAGGTGGCTACAGAATAACTTATTTTGTAGCCGGCTACTGAATAGCCTCTCCCTATATATATATATATATATATATATATATATATATATATATATATATATATATATATATATATATATATATATATATAAAGAAAATAATACTCACCTGATCACGCCGTCGCGGAAGCAGCAAGTTAAAAGGCCCAGAAGCGGCACACGCAGCAAGTACGTACATGCCTTACACGATAGTTCACTGTTGGCTTTTGGTATTCTATAATCTGGAACCGTTCACTGGGGCTGAGTCACAAACTCACAACGCCGCCGCCCTGACAATTGACACCGACGCCGACGTGGTGAGGCATGACGGACGGCGACGCCCTGCTGGTCGCCTGGTCCTGGTGGCCGGTGCCCTCTGGCCTCTACTTTGCTGCCTTCCGTTCTCCGATCACGCATCTACAATTTGTAGTTTACATGGCCACGCTGTCATGGTGGCTCGACGATTCGCTATTTTGTCTTAGCTAAAATTTATTCTTCTTCTCTTCGACTTTTCATAAAATTATTGTCTAATTTCATAGCTATTTGTTAACATCACAAATAACGAATTGTTTAATATTTATGTAGTTATGAAGAGAAACTCAGATATTGCATCACTTTTTCAGAAGCATCAAGCAAAAAAGGCGGCGGCAGCTGCTACTTCTATTCATTCCCCGTTCTGGTTGAACCTATGGTGGAAGAGCAGACACATGAGAGAATTGAGGAAATTGCAAATCCTATGCCACCGCCACCGCCACCGCCGTCTTCATTGCCACTAGTTTATGACATTAGTCGCCTTCCTCATGATCCAAGTGAAAGACGCCCCGTTCTAAAATATCATGTTAATGATCAAGATGTAATTCGAAAAACATATATTATTAAAGGTCCATTCAAACATTTTGCACATGATTTTCCATAAAGAAAGATTTCAAGCAAGGCTCGAGGATTCAATTATTGTTGAATGTATTTATACTATATTTATTAAAGAGCATATATTATTAAAGATTCCATTCAAACCTTTTGAACTATTTATACTATATTTAGTGGATGGTTTGAACTTAATCCATGAATTTAAGCCTAATTGTGCTACTTAGTGCATATATACCGAATTACGTTGTCAATTTTACAATTAATACCGAATTGGTAAAATGGATTTACCGAATTGTATATGAAATTTTTAGGGTGGCATACCCTAAGCTATAATCCTATATTTGCCACTGATTGGGAACCACTACTGTCTATGCTTCCATGTCCAGCTTGGTGTTTGCATGAGAGCCAAGCTCTCTTCTCTCTCCTCCCTTCTCACATGCACATCAGCAAAAATACTGACAAGCTTGCCTATAAGACAATTGTTGTACCAGGTCTAATGCATCCAAACAAAAGGACTAAGGTGTATTAATTCTTTCACAAAGTTTCCTGGTAATAGTTGTTAGCTAATTAGCTGACCAATTACAACTAATTCATATCCACAACTAGTAACTAAAAGCCCTACCTTATCCTAACAGGTCTCTAGCTAATCTTTCTTGATACTACCGCGCCGTTCGGCTGGCTGGTGGCCGGCTGGCTGGCTGGCCAGCCAACTCACAAAAGCACTGTTCATGTGAACCGTGCTTTCAGACAGAACAGTATTTTTCCCTCACACCAATCAGCCGGAACAGTATTTTGGCTTATTTTTCGGTCCTGCCGAACAGGCGCTACCTTCGTTCCCTTTTATAAGGGGCACACGCATATCAAGAGTCAAACTCTAAAAACTTTGACCAACAATTTGGCTAACAATTTTTAACTATTATAATATAAAATTGATACAATTAGATTCATAAGCAAAGTTGTACTATCCAATAATCATAAATTTATAAGCATAACCAATATAATATAAAGTAAATAAATGGTCAAAATATAACTTAGGAGACCGTGTCATTCTAGCCCACGCCTTGTAAAACAGAATAGAGCTAGTATGTGCATGTGTGACACACACACACGTGTTTATGGTTGTAATAGCCAAACATTTAAGTAAGCAACGGAGAAAGACATAACATCTACAATCACTACTACAGATTTGGACATCACTGCCGGCCTCATCACTGCCGGATTTGTGAGAACCGGCAGTGAAGGACCACATCACTACCAGTTTGTGGATTGCACCGGCAGTGAGTTGGTGGCCACTTATCACTGCTGGTTCTAACCAAGAACCGACGGTGATAAAATAGCAGTACAAAAAGCTGGCGCACTCCTCTCCTTCCTCCTCTCTTCCATCCTGAGCACACAGGCGTGCATTTGGGCCGCTCCCTCCATTGTTGAGGCTGCTCTTCACGGTGAAGCTAGCTCTTGGATTTGGAAGAATGGCTTGATCTTTTTGTTTTAAGGTTAGTAACAAGCATCCACTCCTTTGATTTTCTTGCTTAATTAACGTTGTTTTGATGGCTACATTGCTTGATTCTCATTCTAGTTCTTTCTCCATTCTAGAGAGCACTTTTCCAATTGGACTTTGTGCAAGGCTTGCAAGCAAATTGTGGTGAATCTATCATCCAAAAGGTTGGTGTCTTTGAACACATTTAAAATCCTAGCTAATTACATGGTGGTCAAGATCATTGTTAGTATGTGATGCTATAATCAGTTCTTAATAAGAGTAGAGTAGATTCTTTTAAAATTTTGGTGAGTAAATTAATCCATGTATCACCTACCAACACATTGTTTGGAGCTATATTGTTGTTCATGGTCATGTCTCCAATTTTAGTATTTTTTAAAAAAATTAGTGTCTCCATTTTTATGTGGCATCGAGAAGAATAATTGTTCTTTATTATTGTGCAATAATTGTTTTTTTATGAGGCTACGATTTTCAATTTATATGGCTGGGGCTACCAATTTCAATTTTCCAATAATTAGTGTACAATAATGTTTTCCAAAAATGGGGTGACTAAATTAAATAAGTGTAGAATAAATGGTACTTTCGAGCTACAATTGTTGTTCATGAAGCTCGTCTTCTTATTATTTTCTCTGTAATTACTGTCTTAATATTTTTTGTGCAGAGAAGGATCGAGAGTGGATGCATCTGTCCATGCAAAGATTGCATGAATCAAAAGAAATGGGCTCAAATTGAGTCTGTACGAATGCACTTGATTACCAGGGGGTTCATGCCAAACTATACAATATGGACTATGCATGGCGAGGTTGTTGTGAATGTTCCGTAGGAAAACGATGATGATGTGGCCATGCCTGACGTAGCCATCCATGATGCTGATAAGGAACCCGGTGTCAACACGAAACCAATGGCCACAGTTAATGATGTGTTTAGGAACACGCTAGCTATCAACACCGAGGATAACGATGGCATTTCTCAGCTGCTACGTAATGTAGAGACCAGATGTCTTAGTGAAAGACAGCTGAGAAAGCTAGAGAAAATGAGACAAGATGGCAAAACACCGTTGTATAAGAATTGTCTAATGAGCAAATTGGAAGCCGACATCATGCTGTTAGAGTTCAAATCACAAACGGATTGAGCGATAAAGGCTTCGATCAGTTGTTAGGTATAGTAAAAAAATGCTCCTAGAAAAAACATACCTGGCCAAGCAAATGATCTGCCCCATCAGCCTCAAGGTTGAAAAAAATCCACGCGTGTTCCAATGATTGCATATTGTACCATGGAGACAAATACAAAGACTTGGATTCGTTCCCCAAGTGTGAAGCTCCATGGTACATGGAAGGGACATCAGACGAGGGTACCAAGACTAGAGGAGGTTCCGTGAAGGTCGTTTGGTATTTCCCTATAGCTCCCTAGGTGCATAGGTTGTTTGCATGTGCAAAGTCAGCCAAGCTGTTGCACTGGCATGGCGAAGAGCGTAAGAAAGATACAATGATGAGGCACCCCGCTGATGGGAAGAACTAGAGAACAGTCAATACTGTATTCTATAAGAACATTGGTGGAGAGGTATGGCACATTTGGTTTGGTTTAACCACAGATGGGATGAATCCTTTCGACCATTTTATAAGCAATCATAGCACCTGGGCAGTGGCGCTTTGTATATACAACCTTCCACCTTAGCTCTGTATGAAGCGGTCGTACATCTAGATGCCACTACTGATCCAAGGGCCAAGACAACCTAGGAATGACATCGATATGTTTCTAGAACAAGTGATCGATGAACTAGTGGAGATATTTGAAAAGGGTGTGGAGAATGTTTGGGATGAGTACAAAAAGGAACATGTCACGATCAAGGCAGTACTTATCGCTACAATCACCGACCTGCTAGGTCGAGGTTGCTTGTCTGGAGAGAAGACCAAAGGCTATACTGGATGTGTCGAGTGCTTAGACGACACCGATGCGGTACATCTGCCAAAGAACTCAAAGATAGTTTATATGGGACACCCTAGGTTCCTACCTAAGGATCACCCTTACTGCAGGAACAGAAAAGATTTTGATGTGACTATTAAGAAACGCTTACCTCCAAAATATCGAGATGGGCCTATGATACTTTAAGAAGTCAACAAACTAGAGGTTGTCCTTGGGAAGGGGGACAATGCAGTAGCAGCGCCTGATGGGAGCATCTGGAAGAAAATTTTGGTTTTCTAGAAACTACCTTACTGGGTAGTATTGAGTGTATGCCACTGTCTTGATCCCATGCACATTACTAAAAATGTGTGCGGTAACACGCTTAACACCTTGATGGACACCGAGGGGACATCGAAGGATTCACTAGCCACACGCCTGGACATGCAACACTTGGGAATCAGAAAGGAGCTGCATCCCATGGCGCTAGAGGATAGCTAGTTCAAACTTTTGGTTGCGTCATGGACCTTGAAGAAGGAAGAAAAGCGTGCGCTTATTTCTTTCTTCGATGAACTCAAAGTCCCGATATGCTACTATGCGAACCCGAAGAGGCTAGTGAACATGAGAGAACTCAAGTTCAACTATGGCTATATGAAGGCCCATGACTATCATTTCATTATGACTCAGTTGCTCCCTATTGCCCTGTGTGGTATCCTCCCCCAAAGGTCGGTGTCCCAATCATAAAGTTGTGCTCGTTCTTCAACGCGGTCTCAAAAAAGGTCATTGATGTGTCCACGTTGGACCAGCTACAGTGAGACATAACCGAAACTCTCGTTAGGCTTGAGATGCATTTCCCGCCAACTTACTTTGATGTCTCAGTGCATCTGCTCGTTCATCTTGTTGACTAAATTAGAGCCCGTGGCCCAATATACCTGCATTAGATGTTCCCTTTCAAAAGGTTGATGAAAGTTTTTAGGAGGTATGTTAGGAACAGATTCAGGTCAAAAGGAGGCATGGTTGAAGGATGGTCAACAGAGGAGGCCATTTAGTTCTACACATATTATCTAGACATTGTTAGGGTTGGAGTTCTAGAATCTCATCACGAGAGAAGACTAGGTGGCAAAGGAACGATCAGGGAGAAATCTATCATAGTAGACAACCTTGTTTCTTTTAGACAGGCACAGTTCGCTGTTCTCCAGCAAGTAGAGGATGTGATGCCATACATTGATGAGCATAGGTAATCGCTGCAAACTTTGTATCCGAGCAGGTCGTAGGCTTGGCTTGATAAAAAACATATGGAGAAATTTGTCAGCTAGCTGCAATGCCGCTTGATTGGAACAACATTGGGTAATCAGCTGGATATCTTTGCCAAGGGACCTTTGAGTACATTGCTTAAGTACCAAGGGTATGAGATCAATGGATTTACATTTTACACAAAAAAGCAAGATGGAAAGAGCACATACCAAAACAGTGGTGTTCGTTTCGATGCTCATGATGAAAACGACAACGTGCAGGCGATGTACTATGGTTTCGAAGAGGAGATATGGGAGCTAGACTAGGCAGCTCTTTTTCGCTGCCAGTGGATCTGGCTCGAGGAAATCACCACCGATAGAGAAGGGCACTACCGTTGATCTCACCAAGACCGCATACAGAGACGACCCCTTCGTCCTTGCAAAAGACTTTATGCAAATCTTCTATGCAGGGGACAACAAGACAAAAGCAAAGCTAAAAGTAGTCCTAGAAGGAAAAAGAAAGATTGTCGGTGTTGATGGAGTGACGGATGAAGAAGACTACAGGGGCTATCAGGAAATGCCTGCATTCGAGGTGAGCGTACCCCTACCTATCCTTGAAGAGGGTGACAAACCTACTTACGTCCAGCGTGATCATGATGAGGCCCTCGTTGTTGGACCCGATGAAGATAGTTAGATTATTATTATCAATGTAATCATTATTCAGACATTGTATCAGTAATTTGCATTGAATACCTAATTTATATTTTGTTCGCATCTCTATAATTTAAATATTGACTATGTAATCAAATATTGAGATGATGTTCACAAACACTATTATTTGATAATTATAGACTATTAATTAATTATCATAGAATTAAATAATCAAGACACAAATTTTTGTGTTATTTTAGAATATTAACTAACTGCATTATTTCTATTAATAAATAAATAAAGAAAAACAAACAAACTGAACTCCATATCTTAGCTAAGCGATTAAGGTCACGCACTGTGTACTCTGAGACCCACACTCGAATCCCAGGCAGGCCAAACTTTTTTATTTTGCATTTATTATTTAGTAGTGCATTACGATGGGATAAAAGAAAAAATAAAACCAATCTAACCGAATTCCCTATCCTAGCTCAGCGGTTAAGGCCATGCACTCTCGACCCCGTGACCCGCGCTTGAATCCCAGGTGGGCCAAACTTTTTTGATTTTTCATTTATTATGTAGTAGTAGTGCGTTACGATGGTTTAAAAGAAAAAAGTACAACTAATTCAAACGTAATCCCTATTCTAGCATAGTGGTTAAGGCTACAAACTAAGAACCTCGAGAGCTGGGTTCAAATCCTAGGCTCGAAAAAAATTTATATTTTTTTATAAAAAGGCTATGATAGTTTTGGTTTAAAAACCGACAGTGATAGCTTTTATCACTGTCGGGTCCTAGAACCAGCACAGAAGGCAACCTTCACTATCGGTTTTTAAACTAAAACCGACAGTGATGTCTAGATGCTCCTCACATGCCAATAGTGCTCCCACTGACCACCACAGCAGGAGCACTGCTCCCACCTACCCTAACAGCTTTAGTTCAAAAACAAAAACATACCACGACTGCTAGCCCCTATAAAATGGTCCTCGGCCAGGAGCTAGCCTCTCAACAGCCAAGTCTGCCACCTTACTACTTATTTCTCACTTCATTCTCTCTAGCTAGTATACACATCTATGGCCTCTCTATGAGAGAAAGCCCTCCACATACAAATTTCAATAAGTGTGGTCATCCGCAAGGATGGTGCACACAAAAGGTAATAGAAGAATGTTTCTGAAGATAGAGCAACGCCGAAGCTTGGAGACACCGCGAGGTTAATAGAGTCATCATGTGCTCTGGACTGTCTGACCAGAGTGGCATGGATTCATCGCTGCTTGACAACTATCCCATGTGCTCTGGACTGTCAGTCCAGAGAAGCATGGGCTCAACAGTGCTTGGCAACCTCTCCACTTGTCTCCCGAAGCCATAGCTCATCAGCCATCTTTGGCATTCTCCGACGGCTATTTGACACTAATTGGGTGCTAGAAGAATGCTTCTGAGGTGGTTATCTTATAATGTGTTTGTACACTTCAATTGTAACATTAACCTAGATGGAAATAGGTTTAGTAATTGTATTTTTAATTTTAGTGTCATGTCTTTGTTATCGTATATGTAATTTTATTTCAAGGTTTCTGTTATTTTATGTTGTATTTTTGTAACCGATATATATATATATATATATATATATATATATATATATATATATATATATATATATATATATATCTATATATCAATGTTTGCCTCTTCAAATGGCAATGCATGTATGGATATTTTACATATATATGGTGCCCTAATAATTAATTATCTAGCGTTTTTTGGGTGGACGATGGTGTTTTTGTGCCCATATATGAAATTATGCAATTGATACGAAATGTTTGGACATTATTTGAGCATTAAATAAAGATCGCTGGATTACTATTTTTTTCATAAGCAATGACATTTATTGCAGCATGCATGCAATGCATTTGTTACTGTATGCATGCATGCATTGAAGTATGTGCTGTCAGCCACGTCACTGTCGGTTTTCATACAAAATCGATAGTGATAGAGCTGCATCACTATCGGTTTCAATAAAAACTGACAGTGATGGACACCATAAGTGTGGGTTTTGTTTTAAACCCGGCAGTGATGTATCTGTCCCCTATAAAAATGAACCAGGAACATACACACACGCACCCTCACTTGACTCTCATTTCTTGGTTTCACGTACTCTCACTTCTTACTCTTTCACTCCACGTGGTCATGGCTCCTAGATATTTCATTGTAGATATATATATGTTCTTCTCTCTCACATTATTGCTATGTATATATGCATCGTCGATCTATATTTATTTAGTTTGCGACAATTTAATTGGCATATTTTATATAATGCCAATATATATTTTTTATTCATATTTCTTGAATTTTATTAGGTACAATGCAATATATATTCTCCTCTTCCATATTCTAGTTATGTATATATATGCATCGATCTATATTTATTTAGTTTGCTACATTTTACTTGGCGCATTTTTAATATGAATTATATATGTATAGTCATAGTTCTTGAATTTTATTAGGTGGGATGAACGGACCTCCCCCACCACAAGAACCAGGTTTCCACCCTGGCGATGATCCATTCGATCCTGATGTGGCCATTCCAAACCACCCTATTCCAGCTATCGTATGAAATATTTTCCAACATCTTCTTTTTGGATGCTAATTAATTAATAATTGTAGTTTAATTTTTGTAATAAGTGTTGTTTCATAATATGTATGGACTCATTCAAATAACATCATTGTTGCATAAGTCATAGACAGTGGCCCCGATAGAGTGGCTACAAGTAGCATTTAGCTTGCTCATGGTGTCGGACATCGTTGCGAACACGACATCTGCTAATGATGGTCAAACTTAGACATATGAACTAAGCTTCTATATCCTTTCGAGGCTACTAGGAGGG